>NW_022602183.1:483-12754 GCF_009176505.1 Sitodiplosis mosellana | reverse complement strand
AAATTATTAGGATGGTTATTAAGATACGAATATGGCACAGCTATAATTTGAACATATTCAAATGTAGAAATGCTGGAAATTGAAAATCATTAGGTGGTCGAACTATTTGAAAAGGTCTAGCTCGTTGCACTTCACGTCATCATATCTATTCAATGCATTCTGAATATTAATTAGTTTTTGCTGGGCTTTCAATCGACTCTCTACACGCCGAAATATCATTAAAATTGATTAAATTGATTCAATGTATTCATTGTGTACATAGCAGCTACAGGATTGACTACTGATACTTACACGTAGACCTACGCCTACCTCTTTGACTTCCATGGACTGCAATATTCCAACCCTCCAATCAAAACAGCCCACGCATATACATCAAATATGCATTGGCCATCAACGGTATTGATATTTTGATTAGTATTCGGAAATATCGCATTACATATCAACAACAACGATAATATCGAAGAGAAAAGGACAAGTATTATTACGATATCGGTGTGTATATTTGTGATTAACTCAATTGAAGAAAAATGATGACCTCGATTGAAAACAGAGAAATAAAATTGTCTACTTGCAAACGCTCTTTGTTTAATTTGTGAATTGCGCCAGCCATTAGTGCACACATTTATTTTGCTAATTGAAAAATCGCAAAAATAGCTTAATTACGGCCGAATGGATAATTTTTGCCCAATTTGATAAATTTTGACCATTTTTAGAGAGGAAATACGAAAAACCAATGAAAAATTCACGGAAAATGAATGAATTACGACATTCAACAATTCTTCTTTAAAAACCACGTTTTCTATATAGAATGATATATCAACCAACTGTTTAAAAGTTAAATTCAAAATGTATTCGACGCACAAACCAACGAATTGAGTCTGGGCTCATCTAGTTGAAAGTCTGACATTATCCATCTATTGGCCGTTGCTCAAACTAACCCACAGAGCGAAGTGTATTGGAGAAAGCGTTTCACTTTATGTGAGTCACACATACGTGGCGCTACTCATGCAAATCATTCCAATGTTTCGTTTGCTAAGCAAAACTATATTCAAGACGATTATCGCCACATCTCAAGCATTCCTTCTTCATTCGATTGAAGTGAAAGATTTTTCCCATTGCGCACGAGCCCAGTAACAAAGAAAAAAGTAAATTCTGATCGAAAAAATAAAGAAGAAAGTAATTTTGTCTGGAATCGCATTTTGGTTAAGGTCAATATGTTTATTTGCCATCGATGATTGCTTTATTTATTCTGAGGTTTTACCTGAAAATGAGATAAAAAGGTTATCCGCACCAAATTAGGCACAAGATCTTAATGGAATCCTTACAGAAAAAAAGCAAATGCCTTGGGTCGTTTATTTCTTTTGCTTTTACCAATTGATATGGGACTTTTTTCGTATGGTTCTTTCTGTTTGATTGAAGCCGGAAAAAAGAGAGCCGCCATAAATCGTTAACCAGCGAATATCGTTTGATCTTGCACGATTTCTGGTTTCGATTTTCCATTTGTAATTGGGCTTCAATTTGAAAAATTACACACTTTTTCTTTTCATTGATTACGTCTGAAGATGGAATTTTCTCGATAAAATTTATATTTGTTCCATCCAGGCCTGTAGCCAAGATTAATTGTATGCGGTGGCATGACCAATTTTTGAGGTAGCGCGTAATTTTCAATTTTTCAAAAGTAATAGAAAAAAATGCAGGGAAAATAGTCAATTCGCAGTCAGTCGTTTTCTTTCGAACATATTGACTGGAGAATAACTTTTGGGGGATTATAGCCGTCTATTTCGTTCCAGATAATCATTTTTAGTTAGCTGAAATATCCAAATTAAGCGATTGGTTTCTCAGACGATACAATTCTATGTAATGTTCAGTAATGTTGCTCATAGTACCCGTCTGGCTACGGGCCTGAGTTCCATCGCGAATTAAATGTGTTTGATGATGATGATAATGGGTTTTCGTAAACAGTCTGAATTGCAAATTCATCTGAAAACCAAAAATACTTGCTAATCTGTTTGTTTTCCAAATGAAATTTCCACGAAAATTGTGAATTCTTCTCAAGATAGACCGGATTTTCAATCTGTTTTCATGACGACGTCGATAAAAACAGATCATTTTTGCGTGCAGTTCGTATGGATTTAATTCAATGTTATTTGTTTGTTTTTTTTTTTGGATAAGTTATCTGATTCGCAGTTGCGTCGCTTGATGTGTTGAAATTTGTATTGGATTTGATGGAATGCACGCGCGAGAGATACTATTCGAATAAAAACAAAAAAAAAAACAAACGAACAGCAAAAAAAGCAAAAGAAAGAGCAAGTGATTAAAAAGCGAAAAAAACGGTATATGCTTTTGTTTGCTTGTAATAGCTGCGTATTGAAAACATAGTTTACGAAAACGAAAATCATTCATTAATGATAAATGCGGTGTACTTGATAGATGGAGAGCAATACGCACACACAATAACTATAATCGATTAACTCGATTAATTTCATTGGTGAAAATAAACAAAATATGAAGAAAAAAAAACATGAATATATAAAACAAAAAAGAAATGAAAAAGAAAATGCATTTGTTTTCGAATTTGTTTGGTTTTTCATTTTTCGCTGCTTTTCTCTCTCACTCTCTCTCTTTTTCTCCCTCCGTCTATTTAGGTATAAGTGTGCTATTGCCAACGTTTGAATTGGTATGCGTTTATTTGCCACGATTCTCATCTTCATATACGATATTTTTCTTTCTTTCTTTCTTTCTGCATGATCATTTCCAGTACGTGTACTTTTCATTTAATTTACTTCTTTGGATGAGTTTATGGCATATATGATTGCGATCGATGTATGCGCAAGCGAAAAGATAAATGAAAACGAAAAACGCGTTCACTTTCTAACCAAACAAAAATGAATGGAGATAAAAAAAAACACTACAAAATCGACACACATAAAAAGATGCAGACAAAATTGATGCTCGTACGTGAGTCTACACTTGATTTGGTTAAAGACAGCCGCAATTTGACTGGCATGTTCAATTAAATTTGTACACTTTTTCTAGAATATATTGAGTACTCTGTTTGAGAATATGTTCCATTGAAAACATATGAGAAATGCTGATTGATCTTTGGCTGACTAATTTGACCCAATTTTTCTGATGTGCGACATTTTTTTTCTCTCTCTTTTGAAAATTTAAGGTCAATGTAAAACATTCTTCGCATGATCGCGATTGGATAAATGTTTTGCCGAAAATCAATAAAACTATGACAGAGAGCGAAGAAGAAATTTACGGTTCTCGAGACGGAGAAAAGAAACACTGTGCGAACGGTATTTAACCGACAAAATCGAGCAAATTAATGACGAAGCGTGACAATGTGTCGTTTTAATTCAATTGACGATGCAAACTTTGAAACTATTGTGTGGATATTTAATGTCAACTTTCGTTGCAAAAAAAAAATCACCAATTGCGAGAAGAAGAAGAAAAAAAAATAGAAATTAGGCTCAATAAAAGATAAATACGAATATGGCTCGAATCAATTACGAGCGCATCACAAAATAAACGAAGTGCAAAACAAGCTGTAACAGATAATGATTTCAAAAGTTATTGAAGCTGAGAACCAGATATACACAACGGAAAAAGTATACAATCGCCACCTCGTTGCTGCTGAGCGATTTCGACGAACGAGCAGCAAAAAGAAGAAAAACTGAAACAAACTCAATCGTCGCTTCGCTCCTCTCTGCGTTCTTTATGTTATTTAAAATTGAGTATTGTATAAATTAATTTGATGTTCCCATCAAATTATTCATCGAAGCACTACATGGAATGTAGTTTCAATCGAAGCATACATTTCTTTATTTTATGAAAATTATTAGAATTAATATCAAATATGTTCGATTCGGACTCTATTTTTTCCAAGGGGGAAATCACTCAAAAGTAATACCAAATAGAAAAGTAATTCCTCAGTTATTTCTAGTAATACCTCTGGTATTACTTTTGATATTTCTATGAAAAAAGTAATACCGAAAAAAAGTAATATCCAAGTAATACCAAGTAATACTGATCAATAGAAGTAATACACCTGGTATTACTTTTGATTTGTACGGAAAGTAATACCAAGTAATACCATTTATGTAAAAGTAATACCTAAGAGTGATTTGCCCCTCGATTTTTTCTGAAAATTTTAAAATCTAAAGCTAAGTACACAGTTCCTCGTGAAATGAAAAAATTTCTCCGGTGAAATTTTTACAGGTGATATTTGTATGGTGTTTTTTATTTTCGAGTTGCAAGCATAATGATTTTTGATGTATGAAACAGTTAACTCCCTTCAATATCAACACAACACATGAACAAATTTGAATTTTGAATTCATTCTTGAATTTATTTTGATCTTTCTTATTTTTTCACGGCCGTGAAAAAAATTTGTTTAGACAAAACACATAGAAGAATGAACTCAAAAACCAAATTTGTTCATGTGTCGTGTTGATATTGGAATGAGTTAGCTGATTTATACATCAAAAATCATTATGCTTGCAATTCGAAAATAAAAAACACCATAAAAATATCACCTGTGAAATTTTCACCGGAGAAATTTTTTCATTTCACAAGGAACTGTGTATTTAGCTTAAGGTGGAAATTGTTAATTTACGTGATTCAGTCAAGAAGGGAAAAAAACTTGAACTTTCACAAGTACCAATAAAACAAAAATTATTAATAATATTGATATTATAAATAATAATAAATCAATTGAATAAAATTATAATTCTATATTGTTCTATATATTATATTGTAATCTTTTATAATGGGTTTTATGTATGTTCAATTGTACATTATTTCACATTGGGAATTAAAATAATGTGATTTTTTTTCTGAGTTATCTCAAAAGAGAATTACGTGTACATGATTTTATTTCACGCTTCTTATCATCAATCAGCGTGAATTAAAATGAAAATAAACAGTGCGGTGCAAAAGTTTGAGACAATGTTGCGAACTTGAAAGCATTGCAATTTCAGCTGCATTGACGTTTTAAGCACAAATCTTATATATTATATTTATATATAATTATCTATCGCCCTATTTCATTTCAAGTAGAAACAATTTGTTGAATTTCATTGATAGTTCAAAGTGAGAGCGCACACATCCAGTTCGAAGAATCAATCTTGTTGAGAATAAACCAAATTAATTTTCTTTAAAAAAAAAGAATTATTTGAAAGTGAGTAGTGTCACCAAAGATATTAAAATTAGTTAGAAATGTTACTCATATATCTATTGCTGGAAAGATTCTTTGATTTTTTAATGAAATCAACTATTTTGTTCATATTTGAAAATGTTCAGAAATGAAGTTAATATTTGCGATTGTGTTTTTGTGCTCCCTGCTGTTGCTGACACAAGGAAAGCCAACGGATTGGATCCCATGTCAAAATTCTGCCGAAATAAGAGACGATAAGAATGACTCCCAAGAAAAACCAATCAAATTACTCTACGCTAAAATGATGCCAAGTTTAAGTAGTTCAATTCATTCTACACTGTTTAGACGTCCGCCAAGTTGAAAATCTATTGAAGATTCGGCGTAATTTCGGTGTGGAATAAATTAAGTTCAATACTATTTGTAATACGAATGTATTCAACTTAAGTTAAATTACTCCGAAGCTACACCGTTTGTCCAGTATATTTTTAACTTAACATATAGGTGGCGTTGCATATTGATAATTTAAGTTCAGGTTATTAAATTTATTCCACACCGAAGTTACGCCGAATCTTCAATACATTTTTAACTTGGCGGGCGTCTAAACAGTGTAGAATAAATTGAACTACTTAAGCTTGGCATCATTTTAGCGTAGAGTAATTTGATTGGTTTTTCTTGGGCTGTGTTATTGAGAATTTCGAAAAAGTTGTGCAAAAAGTGGTCCTTTTGTACATTTGTATGATTTAGATAAGTAACAAAAAAAATGGCAACAGCGCAGTTTTACTATTATCGCATGACACATCTTCCAACATAGTACTACTGTATATCAATTAAAGGATATTGAGATTAATGATTTATATTAAATATTACCATCAAAATACATGGCTATGACAAAAAGAGTGTTTTTATAATTAGCAGTAATTCGTATTGTGAATTTTAAATTCCTATCTCTGATTGAATAGTGCTGGAAGTTTGCAATGGAATCTTCCTATTAGACTTATTCATAAAGCTAATGATTTTATATCATGTGAGCTTCGATTGATGCTGCAAAATCATCCGAATACGATGTTTAATCAGACCTTCATAAATTGTATATAGATTTTGTATTGAAATCGAGTAGAATTCATGTTCAATGAACGAGCAGAAAAAAGAACTGAAACAAACGCCAAATAAACACACAAAAAAAGTCGAATGCCAGATATTTTCATAAAATGAATTCCGAACCAAAATTATTGTCGATCAAATACGCGAAAAAACGGTAATCATGAATAATTTTGACTTTGTGAAATTTGGACCATGATTACTTCGAAGTCATTGTGGTTATTATTGCCAACAGAATTGTTTTCCTTGATTGTGATGAGTACTAATACTGGGCTAGCTATCCGAAGGAATATTCATAATAGTAAAAACTACAAATAGTAGCTTCCAAATTTGACTACAGTAAATATCTATGTGAGATTTTGGTCATTTCAATTTGACACTGCCATGTTATGTCCATTGTCCAGTGTTACGATTTTTCACATCCTCTGCTCAGCAGCAACACTTTTTGCAGATGTGATCGTCGAGTAGTTCATTTCAGAAATCTGCGTAGCAACATGAACTGCGAATAACCAGCGTTGATAACCTAAACAGCAAACGAGTATATTAATTTGAAAAAAAAACTCATTCAAATTGATGGCCGACAGTAGACTGGTCCAAAAAAAAATGTGTCTACAAAAAAACGTGCCGACCGGATTCGAAAAATATACCTCAAAAAATAGGTTTTGTCCAAAAAAATCATATAGTCACCATATAAAATACCCTGCCAGTTTTTATATCAAAATTTTCATGACAGCGATTTCGGAAGCCAATTCATATCGCAACATTTCGACTTAAATCATTTTTCCAGCCAATGATGATTGATGAGGTTTTGTTTGGCTCGTCAATATCTATAACTTTTACCAAGACATCAGGCCTTGAAAAGGCATTCTGGGCCAGTTACAGTGTAAAACGACCATAAAAATGGCAAATTTTCGGCCTTTTTTTGCATTTTTCGCTCTACTGGTCACCCATGGGTGACACACCAAATTTTCAGAGCGGAATGAGTAATCTAGATACAGTGCGAAATAGCAGTTTCAACTGTTTTTGGATGAATTTACACTAATTTTAGGGGAAAATGTGTTATTGCTTATGCGAACGCTCAAGTGGCTACTATTCATATACGTGTCAATGCATAGACACGCACTGGTCACCAAGTCTGTGCCGTTGTATGTATTGAACGAGTTGCTGTGTACAAAATTTACAATACATACAACTGCACAGGCTCATGGGCTCTCAGGATTTGGTCTGATTCTCAGCTTTTCCTTTCCTGTGAGCATCTTTACAAGTCACACTCATGTTTTGTATGAAATTTCACCACAGAGCAAGTGCTGGGATCAGGCCAAATCCCGAGAACCCATGGATGAGCTCAAATCCACCGGATTTGAACTTTGGGCCATCAAACCAGCCGGGTGTCTACACTCCCTCTAGGGAGTGACACCACGGTCCATTTTGCCGATTTTCCCAGCCGTTTTCGAGATATTTTCATGTGTAGTTTAATGAGAAAGATATCCGCCATGACAGCATTTTGGCCCGCCATGTTGGTATTTTGGTTTATATTAACAGAACATTCTCTACTTTGACAGTCAACGTTTCTAAACGTAAACACAAATATGATCTGTCATAATCACATTCACCACTTCTAATGTGCTTCAGAGAGCTTCTGACAGCGCCATCCATCCGAAGCGTTTGAAACATTAAAGGCTTTTGCTGATTTTTTCTGCCGCATTTTCATTCGAGCTATCGCCTTATGGGTGACCAGTAGAGCGAAAAATGCAAAAAATGCCGAAAATTTGCCATTTTTATGGTCGTTTTACACTGTAACTGGCCCAGAATGCCTTTTCAAGGCCTGATGTCTTGGTAAAAGTTATAGATATTGACAAGCCAAACAAAACCTCATCATCAGTTTTTGCCGAGAATTGGCTGGAAAAATGATTTAGGTCGAAATGTTGCGATATGAATTGGCTTCCGAAATCGCTGTCATGAAAATTTTGATATAAAAACTGGCCGGGTATTTTATATGGTGACTATATGATTTTTTTGGACAAAACCTATTTTTTGAGGTATATTTTTCGAATCCGGTCGGCACTTTTTTTTTGTGGACAACTTTATTTTGGACCAGTCTAGCCGACATTCCAAGAAAACTTACTTTTTTAAAAGATTCGCGTGTACACGAAAGTTCTCCAAATGCTTTAAGATGAACCTGCTCTTGCGCAGCCACGATGACTATTGGCAGCATACGTTGTATTTCAGAGGGGAATGTGTACCAACCGCTCTGGTAAATCGTTTCATTCAATCCATCATATCGATCAGTTAGATGACCACCAAATTCACAGGCAAAGAATATAAAACCGAATGACCAAAATGACAAAAATGATGGTTTCAGCAATTTGACAAAGCTTTCTGTATTACCGGAAGACTGGAAAATGAAAAAAAATGAAAATTGAACTGTAGTAATAAATTGAAAAATCATCAATAAAAACCTAACTATTTCTATTTGAAACAACAGAAGGTTGCTGCCAACGGACAGAAGGCTCCAAACGAAACATAGCAACACCATGAAATCGAAAGTATTCGAGAATTTATGGGCCAGCCTGAAAAAATAATCAATTATTGAATTTCTGGTCTCTTCATAAAAAATATGTTTACTGAACAGTTTCACTTCGGCATGAAATTCGACGAATTGTTTGAATGTTCTCATGATTTCGCCAGGACCTTCCTTGGACTTGTTACTACATTCTACAACGCCATCGTTCTCTATCTTTTCCACAGGACTTCCATTAGATTTTTTGTCGGGTTTTTCTTCAGCTTTCACTTCGCATTTGGTCAAAGCACTATATTCGTCTTTCAGATCATTAGCAAAAGCTATCAATGTCCAAGAGCCTCCAACCGTTAATGACAAATAGCAAGCACATTTATGACAAATGTGCATCACCAATACCACTTGGAAAAAAATAGCAAAGAAATATCCAAATGGAGTTCTCCAATCGAACGGCACCCTTGATGAACAAAAAATGATAACATAACGATGTTTTGTTTATGAACAAAATTAATCTTGACTAAGAGATAATTTCAAATGTTGTTTTCTCATTTTATTGTGTGTATTAATGCTTCAACGTACCATAAATGAAATGGAAGGCTAAATGCATCGCTTCCCAGATCGGATGTAAAATAGAGATAATAGCTCAGGATGAAATTTGGTATCAAAAGGACAGGCGCCGTTAATTTTACAAGAGCTGAATAAATAATTGCGGACCACTTTTCAATATTTCCGTTCTGATTCTCGTAAATTAGTCTCGACTCCGGATTCTCCATTCCTGTTTTAATGATTGTGACAAACCAATTTAATTCTAATAAAACAAGGTATCAAACCAATTGACCTACGTTTTTGAATGAGGGTTGTGAAGTCGTCAATCACTTTGAAAATTGAATTAATTTTTCGAATGGTAATGATAAAAAATTCAAGCGTGGTCAGTGTTGTTATCGACATATAAAAAGATAGTGCAATTTCTTCTACTTTCGTGGCTTGTAATAGAAGAAATGCATTTGCAGAAATTACTCCAAATATCATTACAAATAAAGTTCGCATTCGTTTTAAATACGTTTTGATTGAGTGAGACTTTTGGAATGGTTGAACTGGTTCAATGCCCACAATTTCGAGGTGAACTCGAGCAAAGTTAAATAATTTCATGACGTTAAAATAATCTACGGAATTCCGTGCTCAATTAAAGAACTTTGATTTTATTTCTATTTTTTATTTCAGGAACAATTTTTATGTGTATTGATTTATTTTAGACTTGTACACGGTTTTATTTGCACAAGATATTTGAAAATATCATCACTTTCATTACAAATAGCTTCTCTTGATTAAATCGTGGATAATATGGAATTAATCTCAATTGCTTTTTACGAAAAAAGTCTGCCTAACTGAAAAAAGTCTTGTTCACCAATTAGTAATGCACTTGAATGAAGACACTAATAAACGCTCAACTTTATTATTGAAATCACAACTCTGTAACGTGTTGTTTGATTTGCAGATGACAAAAGACTGGCCAAACGTTTCGTTTATGACTTCGTGGTGTGTTTTTCCAAAGTAAATCAATTTAAATAACCATTATATCCACATACGTACTGTCTTTAGCATATCTTGATTTGTTTTGTCACCTCGTCCATAAATAGATCAATTACGCCTTTTCTTAACCTCGATGAGGATGTTATTTTCCATCTAGTTTTCCATCGATGGACAATTTCAGAAATTGTTCCCAGAAATTGGAAATCGAATTTCTAGATGACATCTGCTTGAATTGAAATACGAATAGAAATCGTCATGGATATTTCCCAACCAATTTGAATTTTCTAAAATGTCTTAATTGCATTAATTATTACTATTTAGAATAATCGAGAAGAGTTAAACCTAATCTCATGGTCGCTTGAAATGTTTTTTTTTATTCAAAACAGTTGTTTCGACACGCGCGTCCGCGTGGTGTCGTGATCAGTTGATTGATTGAAGTTGATTATTTATTCAGAGGCCAATATGGTTCCTTTTCAGATCTTCAAATTGGTACCAGGCATCATGTGTGAAATCAGAATGGATTTCAATGATTAATAGAAAAGATCTATGGGTGAGATTGAGAGTGGAGTATGTTTTTTCTTCGATTTATATTTTTGAAAAGGCGAGTATGTTTTCTGATGATTCTGTTGGCGTTAAAGTAGAGTGTTTCGTAGTACCGTCTAGCCTCTGCGGTCTTCACGGTTTTCGCGCAACTGATAGAAGATAACAACATGGTGTCTTGGGCAAAGTTGTAGCACTCGAGGTCTTCTATAACATTGTTGGAGGCATCTATCTCTTATCTCTTATCAGTTGCGCGCAAATCGCGCACATAAAAAAGCAAATTTTATAAAGATTTTTTTTTCTTATCATTTTTCGCGGAACTGATAAGAGATAAGAGATAACTGACTTCAGCAATGTTATAGAAGACCTCGAGTGCTACAACTTTGCCGAAGACAATAAGTTGTTATCTCTTATCGGTTCCACGGAAACCGCAAAAAACCGTGACGACCCGCCAAAAATGAACATACTCGTCTTTAACCAATTTTGAGTCGAAAGAAACTTACTCTTCTCTTTCATAACAAAGTCAGTGAAACATACACCACTCTCAATCTCACCTATAGAGATACTCTATAAAATATTTCAGATTAAATTCACACAACCATCATAGCGTTCTGTGCCATAGAAAATATTTCCAACACGTGTTGTTGTTTGTGTGAATTTACTCTGCCATATTTGTTGGAGCAACTGCACGCTGATAAAGTATACACACGATAAATTGTCCTGACCGGATATAAAAAGTCCTTGCAACATGAAACAGAAGAGCAGCATTCGTCTTAAATGCGTATTAATTGAAAAAGACTCTTAGAACCCTTGGATCAATGCCCTCAATAACCCTCAATGCCCACAAACTTGAGACGTGTTCGAGTAAATTAGAAAAATTTTATTTTGTAGATTTTAAATTGGTATTCAGTAAGATGCACTTCACGATTGGAAATTTCTATTTTCGTTTCATTTAAATAATTCGAGTCTTTTTCCTATTTTTTCCAACAAATTCAAATATTTTTTTAAATTTATATTTCACTTTTGCGCGAACGTTTACAAAATATTTTGGGCAATTGTGTAAAAAACACTACTTTTGCCCACTTATTTTAACAAATAAATAGTTTTTGTTTGAATATTGTGTATAGCTGTGCTCACGATTTTTTTTATCAAGATATCGTAATAAACTAAAAATATCGTTTCGATATCGTTATTATGATGGAATCTTAATAACGCTATCAACTTTTTATCAGGATATTAACTATATTCAAATAATAACGTTATCGGATGAATCTTAATAATATCGTTTTGAAGTTATTAAGATCGAATCCTGATAATTTATCAACATTCAATCTTAATAATCATCAAGTTCTGGAAGTGGGTTTTGGTGGATCCTCAGGATCGACCAGAACTGCTCCCAGTTCTGGAAGTGGATCTTCAGGATG
>NW_022602183.1:0-383 GCF_009176505.1 Sitodiplosis mosellana | reverse complement strand
GGATCGACCAGAACTGCTCCCAGTTCTGGAAGTGGATCTTCAGGATGGGCCAAGGACAGTGTCAAACCGGATCTGGTACATCCTGAAGATCCACTTCCAGAACTGGGAGCAGTTCTGGTCGATCCTGAGGATCCACCAAAACCCACTTCCAGAACTTGATGATTATTAAGATTGAATGTTGATGAATTATCAGGATTCGATCTTGATAACTTCCAAACGATATTATTAAGATTCATCCGATAACGTTATTATTTGAATATAGTTAATAACCTGATAAAAAGTTGATAGCGTTATTAAGATTTATCGGTATTATGATCGGATCTCAATAATCTCTCAAAATTATTAGGATGGTTATTAAGATACGAATATGGCACAGCTATAAT
>NW_022602182.1:0-3164 GCF_009176505.1 Sitodiplosis mosellana | reverse complement strand
ACATTTCGTTGACAAAACAAAATTGTTCATTTAGTGGCCACTTGAATGCCGTGCCAAACAAATAAAACACACAAAAGTGGTGCTCGAAAGAAAATTAAAAAGAAACCCAAGTACTCATAAGTGAGTGCGAATGAGTAAGTGGAATATTGTTGATGTCACGTTGCTTGCGACAGAGAGATTAAATGAATGATGATGCCCAGCTGTTTGTTTTTTTTATTTTATTTTTATTTAACACCGCCAAGCTCTGGCTGAATAATAATAGAATGTAGCCGGAAAAGAGTGCAAGACTGTTACATCAATTAGTATTTGCTTACAATGATTAATAATAACAAAAAAACAAACTATCAGTTCTCGCCTCGTTAAAAACCAGGCTCTTTTCGTAATCTTTTTGCATTTACACAAGTAGGACATGAAAACAAAAACACAGTCATACAACCAAGATGGAAATGCTTGATAGTAGTCCGATAGCAAACGGTCCAAAACAACCTTTGGTAAACGTTTCCAAAGGGACAAAGGCTATGTGAAGCGTCAACTGTTACGCATTTAATTTGAGACTTTGAGACTGCAAAAGTCGTCACTCAATTTATGCAGTGGATAAATTGGCGAGAAGTTTTACGTCGGTTGGGCAGATCCATGTTGACTGTAGAGTGGCTTGAGTTAATCAATAAACCATGATTTGAAAAATAACAGAGCATTCGATGCAAAAGAGGAATCAATTCAAAATTGAAAAAAATTGATGCTAAATGGTAAATAATTCAAGATTGATGTCAAAGACAAGAATAATAACGGGTTATTACAAAAGCATACTAAAACGTAACAAATTCGTACTAAATATAACCAACTCAGTAGATGGCTACAACACAGAACCAAATCTAAATTTACAATAAATAGGTGTAAAAATCACAGATAATTATCTTATTTTCTATACAAACAGAAGCTGTATGGAAAACGATTCGTCAGTCTTTTCGTATTGGCGTTGCTGTGTGATTTGTGTGAGTTGAGTTGAATACCGCGTGGATGGTTGGAATTTGGGGGTCAGCCTGGCACATGTTTATTGCAATCAGCAGCAACCCAAAGAAAGTGGCACACGGGCAATCTGCGTTATCCATGATGGATTCGCTGTTTGTTGTGGTACTTGTTATGTTTTGATCGGAGTCGACAATAAAGACAAAATTAATAAGCACTGCTTATTAAGCTGTCAGTTGGTCATTTGATTTAGATTCTAGTCTCGTGCAAAAACTTGTCATTTTGTATCGATTTATTATATACGCATCGAATCTGATCGTTGATAGCGTCAAAACATTGTGATGCGATTGACAGCTGACATTGAAAATACATTGATTGCGCGCATAAAATTGTGACAGTCGGTGTGTGTTTTTTTTATTCGTGATAACGCCTTCACAGCGAAATCGTGATGTAAAATTCAACGAGCATCAAACAGAAACTGTCATTTTGGAATGATTCAATTAAAATATGACATTGATTGTGGTTAATCCCTGGGGGAATATCACGCTTAAATTATTTCAGATATTTCAAAAAAATCCAATTTATCTCTAAGTATCTGTCGTATGAAAATGGTGGATATTTGTGAATACGGCGGAATATTTTGGATTTTTGTGATTATGAATGATATTTAAATGTATTTATTTAGATTTAATGCAAAAAATCTCAAATATCTCCAAAATCCACAAAAATCTGATTTATTTATTCGAAATATTCGAAAATATGTCATACAATTGATGTTCATTTCAAATATCTCAAATATCTCACAAGATTCAGGAGCGTGATATTCCCCTAGGGTTAATCAATAATTTTTGTTTCGTGGAATTTATCTTATCAGGGCATAAGTTACGCACGTATTGCATGAATAACATGTAAACATGAACATTTGATATACAGTGTGCAAAAAAAGTTTTCGGCCACTTGGAAAAAATTTATATTTTCGATTTTTTTCGTGTTATAAATGATAAACACCGAACTATTTTCTATCTATTTGTTAAGTTTATAATCTGTTCTTATAAATTCAGGCCAATTCCGGAAATATTTAACATAATTTTTGCCTTTTCTGTAGCCATGCTTATTGAGAGGTCGAAATTGTGCGCAAAAAAAGTATTCGGCCAAACCGTTTTATTTGAGAAATTCTACGACAATTTTGATGAAATATGAACACAGACGATGTGAAACGATGAATTACTAATGTTTTCAGTGATTTCAAGCCATTGGGTTCAAAGAACATTATTCAAAAATTGTTTCAAAAATTTAATTTCAAAAATCCAGATTGGTTCGATTCGGTCCAAAAGTTATCAGGTCCGAGGGATCATAGACTAACAAGATTTGGCCAAATTTGAACGCAATCGGCCAAGGCAATTATGGGAGTTATGATAGCTGAAGAAAAAATTGAAGAACAAATTTTGTCCGCCCGTTTGTCAATCCGTTTGTCCGTCCGTTTGTTATGGTGACATGTCCGTTTAAAATTGAGTTTGGTCCGTCCGTCCGTTTGTCCGTTTGCAAAATGTCCGTTTGATTTGGACGGACGGACGGACGGACAAAATCGGGGGAGAAAAGTCACCTACCCACGAGATAAGAGTATCGTGAGAATTGTGATTATCAGTCTTAATTGCTATTCATTGATTCGATTCGAGTTCAAGGGACACACCTTCTCCGGTTCCACTCTATTTCAAGAAACGTGACCGAAAAAGATTCAATAAAAACAGTAGTCGATAGGTCCAAATCAGTCGAAATTTAATCAGAAAAAAACCACAGGCCAAATTAACAACATGATGATATTATCTAATGTTGTACCTCAATCTACCTTATGTTAAAAAGTGCTTATATCAACCAAATCAAAACCAGTTCGAACGAATTATGAATAAAGTTTTGATAATATTTCGCAAAATATTTGATAAATTGCTTCGCAAACTCGTTTCATTCATATTTAAGCCTCTAATGCATACAACCGCCTCTAGACGGGCAACATTTGAACACCTGTAGAATGTAAATCGTACATCGGATCACATTGCTTCGAAGAGAATTTTTATTCGTCAATGTTCATTCTTTATTTTTGTCATTGGCAATATTTGTCTATGTAGTGTGATTGTAAAGTTATAAACGAAAATGTGTGCAAAAACAAAAATTTGACAAAATAAATTATTCGAACTCTAAAT
>NW_022602181.1:0-3797 GCF_009176505.1 Sitodiplosis mosellana | reverse complement strand
TGTGCAAAAACAAAAATTTGACAAAATAAATTATTCGAACTCTAAATTCGACACATTTTTGACACTTTTAAACAATTTTATTGTTCTATGATTTATGTCAATCGCATTTTCTGACTAAACCATGAGGAATCCAAGATTATGAATATTTTTTTTAATTATCTATGCCAAAAATCAACCAAGTACCAGTACTCCCAGCCCTTGGAAAAATTAATGCATTAGAGGGTTAAATACAGTTTGGTATTTTCGGAAACCTCTCAAAATCTAGAACGACTTAAAGGCTTAAACCAAGTGTATCTTAATCTTAATTTGTGTTGTTAACAAGCCAATCCAACACAAAGACAGCCGTGTCAACCGATTGCATTCTATAGGTGGCATGTGTTTCGAGACCCGGATTATCGGTGATACGGAAGGTGGTTGCCTTTCCTTTTAGCATCTGAAATAGCAGAATAAAACGTTTAGTCATTTGTTAATATGTATATTGACCCATAATAAAAAAAACCGGATCAAACTTACTTTCATGACATCTTCGTCACTGGTGTCGTCTCCCAAAAATATGACACGAATATTCTTCTCCCAGCCACTACCGTAGATTTCGTTAAGAATTAAGAGCGCCGCATGACCTTTTGACCACACCACTGGAGGTTTGATTTCAATTGCGGCATGGGCTGGCACCGGATTATATCCATATTTTCGCACCAGCTCACTCACATCGGCAATCATTGCTTCTTGTAAATGCTCCGGAACAAAACGATAATGGAAAACGAGCGAAATGTTTTTATCCTCAACCCATGCAGGAGCTGCGTTCGTTACATACTGAAATGGATATCGGGACGAGAAAAATAATTACTGTTAGTTTATGAAGCAACTCATTGAAAGTTTCTTTGATTTGTGAAACAGTTCTGAGACAGTGGTTTTTCTTCGAACTTGTTTTGCTGAACCATTTCTTTTTGAACTGTTTCAATGTTTTTTTCTCTGCACTCTTCTAATGAACGTTTCAATTTCATATTCTGTGAAAAGATTCAAGTGTTTTCCTCTGAATAAAATCGTACAAATTTACCTTTGCCATAAGGATGCTCTTGAGTTTCGTGCAATTTGCATACAGTTCCGGTGTGATTGGATAATGAAATTCGGTTTTATTGGTAAATACAATTTCCATGCCATGTTTTCCGCTGTATGTGCAATTATCGATACCAACTCTCTTTCGTACATCAGCCATCGGACGTCCAGATATTATTCCGGTGAAAGTATTTGAGCGTTTGACTAATTGTTCGAGGGCGTCCTTTGCTGCTGGTTCAATCGCTGTCAATACCGAATTGGGACAGATTCTACCCAACGTTCCATCGAAGTCCGATAAAAGAGCAATGCTATCATCGGGCTTGATAATCCTAATGAGAGGGCAAAATCATCATTGTTTACGTTATCTTGAAGTGGCTGGCAATGCTACATGATGTGCTTAATCATAAAAGAAAAAAAAGCGAAATCTTTGAATTGGCACCAACTTTGATAAGACTGCATGAATATCGTCCCGGGTGATAAGATACTCCGGCTGGGTCGTTCCCACAATCAGCGGCGACTGTATCGTAAGGCACACAAGCGATATGAACACCGCGGTGAATAACTCGCACTTCACGCAAGCTGCAACAAAAACATAGAAAAAGAACATAAGTACTGGGTTTAAATTCCAAAAAGCTCTTTTTTATTCTTTTCGTCTGTCTGTGTCAAGGAAGCCTATTCGATAAATCAAAGGGTAAAAATATGCTTGTTGACATGAAAATACCTCTCACCCTCTCCATCTCATCATTTTGAACTGTTTTTCACACTCGTTACAATAAACGTGCGCAAATCCTATTATACATTCATGCATATTTTTTTCTCTCGCAAGACCTTCGAATTGATTGACGCCAGCGGTGCTCGATTTGAATGTGCTCTTCATGTTATCTGATCAAAATAAGTGTGTAGTCCTTACAGTTTAGTGTATGGCGTCTTACGGCTCATACACACACCGAGAATAATCTTGATTTGATGACACAAAGCGCGAATAAACATTTATTTTGCGTAATTGTCGCAGATAATACGCACGATATTTGTATTGAAGTTCTTTTTTTAAAGTCGTACCCTTGCAACGCGCGCGATGATAAAGAGAGAGAGAGAGAGAGAGAGAGAGAGAGAGAGCAGAAGATCAATCTGACGTCGAATCAAATTGTACTTTAATGAAGGAGTTCCTGAACAAGCGTTATCAAAACTACGCGACACATCTGATATTTTTAGATGCTCAATTTTTGACTCGACTCGAGACATGAACACACACGCAAAAAAAGCATACATTCCTATTAAAATTGTTATTTGTTCTAGATATTTCAGTGGGGCGAATTGAAATCAATTTGGTCGGTATTCCCAAGCATTTAGCTTTGACTTTTGACTTGCGAACGCGCTTGTTGCGATTGCGTTATTTGTGACTCGACGGGCGTCCAATTGAGATTGATTTCGTCTGGTTTGAAGTTTGTGTGAATGGTACAAATCAAAAAAATGACTGAAACGGATGAATGCCCATGAGAATGAAATGATTCATTTCTATTTATCACTCAGTGAATGGACTAGGAGGAAAGAACTATTGGTATATTTGCTCTATTGACAAGTATTCACAGGCATTTGCACTGCGTTTCGTACTGTTATTATTCTTGCTTTGTATCGTTCGTGGCGAGAACAAATGACAGTTGCAAATACGCACATTTTACTTTTCCGCAAACTTGTTTGTTAGGAAAAGTATTGGTTTTATTGACCGTATTTGCATGCATTCGTAGCTAGTTATTCAGCGCATTGACACGCATTGACGCGTATTGATTCAAATTAGGTACACTGTCAGGATTTTCAACATTTTTGTGTTGGTATTTCTGGTAATATACGGAATTCACGGTAATCCGTGAATTTCATAGTATAATCCCGGATCTCCGTTAGAATACATACACACACAGCACGTCTGCGTTGACAGTTCAATTTTGACGGAGATCCGGTAATATAGTATGTTATACCAACAACACAAAAATGTTGAAAAGTTTTGACAGTGTAGAATATGCTATTATTTACATTATTTATATTTTCATTTATTCAGTTCTTTCCCCTAGTCAATGGAGTCAACGCACTACTTTTTTTTCTATCGCAGCTAGTTAATGTTCTTGTTTTTTTTCTTCATGTGACCAAATGTCGAATCAAAATACAAACACTGAAATGAATCGATACGTAAAATGAAGCCAGTGGAAAAAAACGCTGCTTTCGACAACATTAAACACTTATGAATATTCAATATTGAATAAAGAAAAGGAGAACGTGTAAATCTATCGTTGTTTCCCACGAACAAAAGTCACACTTCGCGAAAACACAATAGAATTCTATTCAATTTTTTGTATTCTATTCTATGAAAAAAAAAATCACAAAGGAAAGCATAACAAATTACAGAGAAAAATATTCACCGAAAAAAAAACTTTATTTGCACAGAGAAAAAAATCGAAAAAAATCGAAAAAGAATGTTCTTATTTGACGAGTAAAACAAGAATAAATACACTTACGATTCATGTTTGAAGTAAACGACCGGCCAAGTGAGAGCAGTGTGACTAGAGTGAGCAGAGTGCACAAGCAGCAGAATCAATCAGCAGAACGAATATGCATCAAAGCGAATTGAATCAATCGATATTTATACAAAAAACTGGGGCACAATAATAATTGTTCGGATTGATCTAAGTTGACATTAAATTGACATTTCGTTGACAAAACAAAATTGTTCATTTAGTGGCCACTTGAAT
>NW_022602180.1:0-3271 GCF_009176505.1 Sitodiplosis mosellana | reverse complement strand
TCGCCAAGCAAATTCAACTGGAAAAGTCAGTCGGACGTGGACGTTACGGTGAAGTTTGGTTGGCCAAATGGCGTGAAGAACGTGTTGCTGTCAAAGTTTTCTTCACCACTGAAGAGGCGTCATGGTTCCGTGAAACAGAAATCTACCAAACCGTATTGATGCGTCACGAAAACATCTTGGGTTTCATTGCTGCCGATATCAGCGGAACCGGAAGCTACACGCGAATGTTCTTGATCACCGATTACCATGAAAATGGTAGCCTACACGATTATCTCCAGATGCACGTGATTAGCCCACGTCAGTTGCAAGAGTTGGCCCATTCACTCACTGCCGGATTGGCGCATTTGCACATGGAAATCTTCAGCAAACCAGGCAAACCAGCCATTGCGCATCGCGATATCAAGAGCCGAAATATTCTAGTGAAACGCAACGGACAGTGTGCCATTGCTGACTTTGGTTTGGCTGTCAAGTACAACAGTGAATTGAATGAAATCCACATTGCACCGAATACTCGTGTCGGAACACGCCGATATATGGCACCAGAAGTGCTGGACGAATCATTGAATCCAACGCAATTCGATTCGTTCAAATACGCGGACATTTACTCGGTTGGTTTGGTATTTTGGGAAATGGCTCGTCGTTGTGTGACCACAATTCCCGGTACCAAGAGCACCGCATCCGAAGATTACGCCTTACCATATCACGATATGGTTCCATCCGATCCAAGCTTTGAAGATATGTACGACATTGTGTGCTCACAAAAGATTCGCCCACCCATCCCAGAGAGATGGCAAGATGAGGAGATTCTTCAAGTCCTATCGAAAATTATGGTCGAAGCATGGCATCCAAAGCCAACGGCACGACTCACCGCGCTGCGAATAAAGAAAACACTGATCAAAATTCAAACAGATGGATCCAGTCAAATCGTCTAGTAGTAGGGGTATAAGCTAGCTATTCAATAAGATTTTATTTCTTGTATATTTGACGCTTTGATAATTCACTTCTATTTGTTTTTTGGTTTAGTCCCGTTTTGTTTGCGAATTTATTACCTTCGCATTTAATCGCAGCTACACGTGTAGTGAATAAGAAACAAACTATACAAACTATGATTATATTAACAGAATAAACGAACACAAATACATTTTAAAATACACAAATACAGACAGATACACCTGACAAGAATTCTGATTTAGACACTAGAGTCTCCTAAAATCCAAAATGATACGAAACGATATATGCAATCGAAATCATATTTAAGTAATTTTTAACGATTTTTGTTAGCTGTAACTTTAGGAATGAACGCGAACGTATTCGATAAGACAAGAAAACGATTCGACGATTAATTTTTTTTTTCAAACCGAGACAAATTGCAAACTCAGTGATATGTGTATAATGAAAGTGTATGGAAAACTCATGGAAAAAACAAATAAAACACGAAAAAACAAATAAAACACGAAAAAACAAAACAAACAATTTATTGAGAGAAAATATTCGGAACAGAAACACTTTTGTAAAAAGTCAAATTCAAAATTCACCAAAATTCAACAAATTGAACGCATCGAATTGAGCCTTAACGAAATTCAGAAATGCCTCTGGTTTTATCTACTGGTGCCTTTTCACAGAGCCGACTATAATTTTAACTTTGAAGCCAAATTTTCTTTTTAAAATATTTTTGCAAAACAAATATTCTTCTGATACAATCACTTTTCTCTCTCTTTATTTTCAAAGAAAATTCACATACACATACAAAAAAGAAACCAAAATCAATGACAGCAACAAGAATAAAATAAAACAAATAACAAAATGCCATTACTTTCTCTCTTTTGTAAATAATTTATTTCTTTTAAATTAATGTTCGACTGCATTTAGAGATTCAGCACATTAAGAGTTAATCAATCATTTTAGTTGTAGCGTGTATGAAAGTTTTTAATTGTATTTTGCATGTAGATTTTTTCTTCTGTTCATTGTAAATGCGCTCACTTGATGCATCGGGCAAATGAATCAATTGTCACTGGTGCCGGTGGCGGCATTTTTTAAGCAAAAATCGAACATTGTACACATACGTGAAAATTACATATTAAGAACTGACTTTTGGTTGAATAAACTCTCATATTGACGTATTTGGAAAATTGCCCGATGTTTTTCTTCTTCTTCTTTCCTCTGTTTTATTATTCCTAAATGAATCATTGCTATTGGCTGCTGACAGACGAATAGATGAATTGAAACGTGAGTAAAACAACAGGTGCTTACGATTGCTCGCAGCTCTTTATTTAACAATACAATATTCGAAATTCATTAAAAACACTAATTAAACTGCTATCTTTGTTCGACTATTTCTTTGAGAATGGGTTCAATTTCGAAATCCACGATTTTTTCCTGAAAAAAGCAAAGAGAAAAAAATGGTTTTAGAATTAATTTGACAAAAATGGACAATTAAAATGAATGGATTGATGGAATGAGCTCAAAATGTGGAAATCAAAGTGAAACTTACTCATCTCCAGAATAATCAACAATTTTTCCTTGTTCCGTGCGAACGATGCGCTCAACATTTTCCATGCCAGATTCTTTCAAATCTTCGATGAGCTTTCGCCGAAACTCATGTTTCAAAGGGACAATCTTGGCTTCAGCTTCAGCTCGAAGGATTTTTGCTATGCGATTAGAACAAAATTACAGAATGATATGTGAACAATGACTGCATTCAACCTACCTATGCGATTAGTTGCATCCAATATGGTATATCCGTACCAATCAGCTTCCTCAGGTGTGTACTGGAAATGAGAATGTCAAAAATGTAAGTAATTAGTAATGAATTAACAAAATTGATAGGTAATCATCATTAATAACAGATATACCGACAGTCATGACCAACAACTAAGCTGATGACCTACCTGATCACCATATTTCCTGTATTTGGCCAACATTTCCTTTTGCTCTTCGGGTTCATCAGCCCATCCAGGGATACCAGCATGAATAGCCTTGATCATTTGACGCTTGATTGCCAAGGCAAGCTTGGTTTTCAGATCATTTGCCCTCGTCTGTGGAATGATGAACGAAAATAAAGAATAATTTTAGATATAAACTCTTTTTAAGAATTTGAACATTGAAATAAACAGATCGTCAACTCAAAACGAGGTAAAAAATCGTTAAAAAGAAATTATCTTTCGAAAAATTTGCAATTTTGGTCCAACTTGGTGCCTTATTCGAAACTTTTCTTCGATAAAAAATCAAAAATCTTCATTTTATTGACTGAATCACCTGCATAATATATTCG
>NW_022602179.1:0-1864 GCF_009176505.1 Sitodiplosis mosellana | reverse complement strand
GATTCAAAGTCCAGAGTGCTAACCATTACACCATAGAACCGCTTGAATGTCTGAGCGCAAAGTGGGAACTTGAGATTTCCCGAAAAACTCGTTTTAATACACCGCATCAAGCCAATGTGATGAGAGAAATTTGCATAATTTTGGAAAGCTAATCATCGCAACAGCGATGAGAAGAAGTGAATGTAAGCAGGTGCAAAACGCCATCTCCAATTTCATTCATCAGCGATAGTGTTGATTGCATGAATGGAATTAGTGCATTGGCACTCGAATTTCAGACACAATTTCATTGAATTCACAGCCCATAGAATGTGCATCCCAAAATCAGCGACTAGACTTTTCAACGAGAAGCCTAAAAATAACTCTCACTCACAATAATTTGTCTTCGAAAAAGAAACTTTCACAACGAAGCAGCAGCGGTGAATACGACGCAAATCGAAATTTCACCGCTGCTGCACAGATGTGTGAATGGTGTGTTTCGCATCGGGCCACCCGATTCTTGCAATCACCGAAGGAAAAAAAAATAAACAAAACATAAAAAGCCCATACACATACGCAAAAGAGGCATTCATGCGAATGGGAAAAAGAAGAGTTCGACAGCCACTATGATGTAGTATTTTACTACGATCGTGTGATTTAAGACGTCCACTACACATATTCACATATTCGCCAGCAGTGAGTGTCCTATGTATATCTCGCGATTTGTGTGCAGACCAACGAAAAGAAAAACATTTAAATAAATTATAAATGGCTGCCAGACACTAGTCTAGACTCGAAAAATGCACAAAAATTTCACTTAAGTGACGGCAAAAAGAGCGTGAAAATTTCGGGCTCGGCAGCCAAAATGGTCAGCATCGACATGGTCGATGACATGTGAAGAAATTTTACGTGAAAGTCACACGAAAATCCGTCGATAGGTAAAATTGTGCATAAAAACGCAATAAGTGTGTAAGTGTTTATAGAAAGTGTATCAACAAAACGGAGAAACAGAAAAAAAAAAACCGAAAACAAATAATAATAAGAGACTAAGTGTACACTACAAAGTGATAATAAATGAAAATATCCGAATAACCTCAGAAAATTCATGGAAAATGTCAAACGTGTGAAACAAAGCGAAAAAAACGAAGTTCATTGATTATTTGGTGGCAGGTCTAGTTGTGCGAATTATTGGGCGGTAAGTGTATCAAATCGTGTTTTGTTGTTTGTTTTGACGTGCTGCACTCGTGTAATTGCTTTTAGTTATGATAACATAATCGTGAACATTCATTCTCATCAAATGGCCGTTCAACCAGCGAACCCAAATTATTCTCAATTCATTATGCATACGTGAGAAAATCAATAAGAATTATCACTCCATTTTCAAAAGCAAAGTGTATTTGTTTTCCTCACCCTGCTGTACGATAAAAAAAAAACGCTTTGCAAATTGCATTAAAAATGCACATGATTTACAAATCGACCCGAACAAATTCAGAGCAAATTTATTTCCCCACTGTCAATTCAATTATTATCGAACGGAGCAACAACGAGAGAGAAAAAAAATTAATTATTTCATCTCGCTGTTTTTTTTTTTCGCATTCTGCGATGCAATTTTCATTAACATTTTGGCCAAATCGCAAACACATGCACCGTCATTTCCATTACTTACACCTACACACCATAGAACCGATGTCGACCCATTCATTTACGCTAACCAATATTGTTACATGTGCAGATAGATACTCGTTCCATATATAACAAAGCAAACACACATAGACACACTTGGGCCTTTGTATGGTGTCGCTTTCGTTTTTTTTTCCCAATCGACTCTCTGCTACTTCTTCTTCATCATCATCATCGTCACCGTCGTCATCATCATCATCATCATCAT
>NW_022602178.1:0-2264 GCF_009176505.1 Sitodiplosis mosellana | reverse complement strand
ATGATGATGATGATGATGATGACGACGGTGACGATGATGATGATGAAGAAGAAGTAGCAGAGAGTCGATTGGGAAAAAAAAACGAAAGCGACACCATACAAAGGCCCAAGTGTGTCTATGTGTGTTTGCTTTGTTATATATGGAACGAGTATCTATCTGCACATGTAACAATATTGGTTAGCGTAAATGAATGGGTCGACATCGGTTCTATGGTGTGTAGGTGTAAGTAATGGAAATGACGGTGCATGTGTTTGCGATTTGGCCAAAATGTTAATGAAAATTGCATCGCAGAATGCGAAAAAAAAAAACAGCGAGATGAAATAATTAATTTTTTTTCTCTCTCGTTGTTGCTCCGTTCGATAATAATTGAATTGACAGTGGGGAAATAAATTTGCTCTGAATTTGTTCGGGTCGATTTGTAAATCATGTGCATTTTTAATGCAATTTGCAAAGCGTTTTTTTTTTATCGTACAGCAGGGTGAGGAAAACAAATACACTTTGCTTTTGAAAATGGAGTGATAATTCTTATTGATTTTCTCACGTATGCATAATGAATTGAGAATAATTTGGGTTCGCTGGTTGAACGGCCATTTGATGAGAATGAATGTTCACGATTATGTTATCATAACTAAAAGCAATTACACGAGTGCAGCACGTCAAAACAAACAACAAAACACGATTTGATACACTTACCGCCCAATAATTCGCACAACTAGACCTGCCACCAAATAATCAATGAACTTCGTTTTTTTCGCTTTGTTTCACACGTTTGACATTTTCCATGAATTTTCTGAGGTTATTCGGATATTTTCATTTATTATCACTTTGTAGTGTACACTTAGTCTCTTATTATTATTTGTTTTCGGTTTTTTTTTTTCTGTTTCTCCGTTTTGTTGATACACTTTCTATAAACACTTACACACTTATTGCGTTTTTATGCACAATTTTACCTATCGACGGATTTTCGTGTGACTTTCACGTAAAATTTCTTCACATGTCATCGACCATGTCGATGCTGACCATTTTGGCTGCCGAGCCCGAAATTTTCACGCTCTTTTTGCCGTCACTTAAGTGAAATTTTTGTGCATTTTTCGAGTCTAGACTAGTGTCTGGCAGCCATTTATAATTTATTTAAATGTTTTTCTTTTCGTTGGTCTGCACACAAATCGCGAGATATACATAGGACACTCACTGCTGGCGAATATGTGAATATGTGTAGTGGACGTCTTAAATCACACGATCGTAGTAAAATACTACATCATAGTGGCTGTCGAACTCTTCTTTTTCCCATTCGCATGAATGCCTCTTTTGCGTATGTGTATGGGCTTTTTATGTTTTGTTTATTTTTTTTTCCTTCGGTGATTGCAAGAATCGGGTGGCCCGATGCGAAACACACCATTCACACATCTGTGCAGCAGCGGTGAAATTTCGATTTGCGTCGTATTCACCGCTGCTGCTTCGTTGTGAAAGTTTCTTTTTCGAAGACAAATTATTGTGAGTGAGAGTTATTTTTAGGCTTCTCGTTGAAAAGTCTAGTCGCTGATTTTGGGATGCACATTCTATGGGCTGTGAATTCAATGAAATTGTGTCTGAAATTCGAGTGCCAATGCACTAATTCCATTCATGCAATCAACACTATCGCTGATGAATGAAATTGGAGATGGCGTTTTGCACCTGCTTACATTCACTTCTTCTCATCGCTGTTGCGATGATTAGCTTTCCAAAATTATGCAAATTTCTCTCATCACATTGGCTTGATGCGGTGTATTAAAACGAGTTTTTCGGGAAATCTCAAGTTCCCACTTTGCGCTCAGACATTCAAGCGGTTCTATGGTGTAATGGTTAGCACTCTGGACTTTGAATCCAGCGATCTGAGTTCAAATCTCGGTAGAACCTTCTGATTTTTTTTTTCATTTTCCAAAAATGTGCAATTTTTTTGGAATTCGGTTACTGGTTAAGTCGGAAAAAGGGTTTTCATTATTTTGTTCGTTAATTTCATCACTTTGTAAAAAAGATGGCCTATCGAACATTTTGAGTCTCTGAACTGAATTCAATCATATTTTTCTTATTAGGTTTCTGAACATCTACTAAAAAACTATTTAATCGATTTCATTTTGAGCAAAATTCCATTCATAGAAAAATGCTTGAAACGAAGTTTCAAAAATTTGAAGAAAAAAAAATCAGAAGGTTCTACCGAGATTTGAACTCAGATCGCTGGATTCAAAGTCCAGAGTGCTAACCATTACACCATAGAACCGCTTGAA
>NW_022602177.1:0-10698 GCF_009176505.1 Sitodiplosis mosellana | reverse complement strand
ACCATATTCAACCACTTTGAAGAGGCACATGGTCAAACACACTGGTGGAAAACAATTTCCATGCAAAATTTGTAACAAAGGATTTACACACAAATCGAACCTTCATGCACATTTGAAAACACACACCAACGAATATCCGTTCAGTTGTTCGGTTTGTCTCAAGAGATTCGCACAAAATGAAGAAAGACTGTTGCACGAGAATGCTTGCAATGAGCGACACTTCGAATGCTACTTGTGCAAGAAGTTCTCTGCTCTGACTAAGTCCAAGTTGAAGATACACATGCGTATGCACACTGGTGACAGACCGTTTGAGTGCAGCCTATGCTCCAAGAGATTCACACGGAAGGATAATTTAAAGAATCATTCAAAAGCCCACACAAATCCACGCCCAGTAAAATTCCAATGTTCGGTTTGTGCTCGTAGCTTCTCTGACGAAGTGGGAAAGAAGTAGCATGAACTGAAGTGCACGAATCGACGTTACGATTGCTATCTGTGCTACTCGACGTTTCGTAAATCAGATATGAAGAGGCACATGCGAATTCATCACACGAAAAGTCAAACCATTCCGATGTGAAATGTGCAACGAATTCTTCGCACAGAAAGTCGAACTCACGCGACACATAAAATGCATCCGCAAATAATATAAGAAATTACACATGTGGTATAAGTCAGAAGTCCTTAACAGAACAACACTTCTAACTTCAATTGTTACTCTTTACCGTCAGAAGATATCGAAACATGGAATTTAAACAACCTTATATGCATACTGATTCATTCCATTCTGATGAAACAGCATGAATCTAACTCAATTCATAGCAAACCTGTTCAAGTTTATTCATAGATAGCACATACTCCAATAGTGTTCGACTTAATTGACGGTTTATTACTTTTTCAATTTCAAGAACAGAAGAAAAAAAACAATCGTTTTAAATCCTTATTGATTTTCTTATAAGTACACATAAAAAGACGATTAGATTTATACGAAGCAATTGAAATAAAACAGATCGGCTTTGCGTCGCTTATTGAAAGAGAAATGCTTCGATTATTTTAATTTATTTGCTATTCTGCTTCCCTTGTTTGGAAAGATGTCGATTTTGATTTGAATTTTCAGATTCTGCTGCATTTTTATGTAAGTTTATTCTCAGGCTGAACAAATTAATGATCATTCATCAAGTTTTCTTTAGACTAAAATGCATTTTTTTTATCTTTATTTGGTTTTATTTACTGAATACTGAAAACAATAGACATAATTGAAGATCAAAAACAATGGCTAGTTTTGGAGAGAAATGGAATGTTTGAACTGATTTCAAAATATTTTTGATCGATTTCTATTTGTCGGTTATAAAATGTTGGGATATTGCAACACGTTGCAACTTATTTACTAATTGATATAAAGTTCTTGAAATTAATATTCTAAAATGGTAGAAAAATAAGCGATGAAAAATAAAAATGAATGAAATATTTGATGAAAAACTAAGTGATAAGAACGTGGTGCATTGTCTTGGATTGAAATGGGTTACAATATTTGAACGCCGAAGTGAGCCTTTTGACTGATGCCTTTTACTTTTGATGCTTCGATTTTATGCATGGCTGATGTAAACAGACAGGAAGTTATCTTGGCCTTGTACCAAAACTCTGTCGATGGAATCTGGATAGAACTGTTTCGTTCCCTCGTAGCCTAGTAAAACTTTTATCATCAATCCGGCGTCAGCTGAAGCAAAAAAGTTCTTTGTGTTGACGCATGCGACAAATACCGGTCGATCTTTCGGTAGTTTCACCATGGGCTTCTTCTCTGCATCCACATCGCCAATTTCCAATACGCGTTCTTTGCCATGGCAAAGGCAACCGTCGTGTTCTTTCACTGCACATGAAAAAAGTCGAAGGTACTCTTCCTTTTGGACGGTGTCTGGTTCGAGGTTTTGAAACAAAATGGCCAATTTCAGCTGTTCCATTTTACGGAAATGTTCAGCACAAGTGGCCATTGCACTGAGACCGTTTCCTTCCACCGTCAGTATGTTCATTTTGACCAAAGTCAGGTGTTTCAATTGAACTAATTGATCCAAGATCAATTCGATGTCGTCGTAAGACTCGCGCGCAAATCCCAGGAGCGATAAATTTGGCAAATATTCAGCAATCACGGAGAATGTGCCATCATCAACGATCGTATCCAGTTGCAGGTCATCCAGTTGTGGATTCAATTCGATGAAACGGTGAAATTTTTCGCCAGTCTCTGTGTTACTGTCGATTTTGATAATTCTCAGTAACAAACTTGATAGGCTTGGCCAATGCTGAACCGTTGAACCCGAACACTCGCCGTCCCAAGACATCGAATGAAGGTCCAATTTTTCTAAATTTGGACAGAATTCCGGCAATGCATACAACACTGAAGCATTGGAATCGACATTCAGTGAAAGCGATTCCAGCCGCTGGAGCATGGGCGCCAAATCATCAAGTAGCTCGTGGGTAATCGTCTTGGCATCACAAATTGTCAGCTCCTTGAATCGTTCACCAACACAACTGCAAATGACTTGAATGGCCCGCTTCACGTATTCACCATCCGTAAGACAATTCACCTGGATGTCATTGGGTTGCATGTCAAAGACAATCTTATAATGGTTGACACGATTTTTGAACGGTCGGAAAGACTCAAACACATTCTTCAATCCCAATGGCCGGTGCAGATGAACAGTAAGCACCATTTGACCGCAATCACAAAACTCTTTCATCGAATCAGTAAAATTAACCTCTTTTTCGCAACACGGATATGTGGCTATTGCTTTGATTTTCTCAGGTGGAGTCACAACGACACCTGGTTGACGCCATGTGTCGGCAGGAAGCACCTTGATTGCTTTTGAACCACGTCGATTTGCCATGAAACCGTTGAAGGCATCTTCGCTACGGTCGAATGTAACATACGCCTCGTGAATGTCGGCTGTGCCGATCGCATTTGCACCAATCGATTCCTCGTTCACTGTGTGAACCGATTCAACCGTACCGTAGGACTCGAAATGCTGACGAATCAATTCGTTGCAAGCTGCTGCATCACCCTATTCGAAAACACATGAAACATTATACATTTTCATATTTGGGAATAGTTTTTTCCTTCATATTTTGCGAAAGACTTCCCTATCAAGAACGATTTCCTTATCGATAACTCAAAACTAGACAAATATCTCCGAAATACATACCTCGTACGGCCATTGCACAAACAATTTGCGAACAATGAAAAAGGATTTTTTGTCGTAGTCATCCGAAGCCTCAATCAAACTCCAATTGTAGTCATTCCAGATGAACAAATCCATGATCGTTGGTCGTATAAATGATCAATTTAGAAACACAAAGTACAGTCACGTCTAACTTTAGCGAAGGACAAATGACATTTGATCCAATTAGTGCGCAAAAAGCGGGATGTATTGATGCGAACAGCTAGCGACACCATCGACGCGGTGGCTGCAAAATGTATTTGTGATGTCGATGTCTGTGTTTGTGTGCGTGTGCAACACTGCTCTTTCTCTTAGCAGTGAACAACAACATTCGAACTTTTCCTAGTAAAAGAATGATTTCATGCATTCTGTTCGAATGTGTATCTACAACTGAGGAGGGAAAATGGAATCGTACGATTCGTATCGACCAATGAAATTCGTCGAATTTGCAACGAACGATCGAACAGAGAAAGAAAAATTCCGTAGACAAAACAACGAATTCGTTGCATTCTAAAATCGTGTGAGGTCTCACTGCAAGAGAAAAAATGAAATGCGAAAGCAGACTTTTTTTTATGAGCATTAAAGTCATTTTTTATTATGTTCAATTCATATCAAGTTCCATTTGTCTGGAATGATTGCAGATTTCAACTCCAAATCGAATTCTGCAATGAATCATTTGATCAGATTTGATCGAAAAATGTTATGAGTAAATTGACAAAAACTATTGGGCTAATCAACAACATTGTCAATGTTGAGACAACCTGTAAATGTCACTACGAATGCATTGTAATGTGCACTTATGCACTGGCAATGTAAACATACACGCTATGATTCCCATCCTTCAGCTCTTCGAATCGAATGATATTTGGAAATGATTTTTTCGTGTCGTCCAGCACGTTCCAAATGTCGCTTTCCAATGATTTGTCTTGCGATTTGCTTGGATTATTTGTGTTGATGACAATGACCAAAACGGGCACATCGTCTGGCACCACTTGGTCTGGTATAACGCCATCGAAGGCCAAGAGCCGTTGTTTGTTGTGGCATTCGCAGTTTCGATGCTCTGTAATCGGGAAACTGCTCAACATGGTGAAATTCTCTTTCTGGGCTGTGTTTGGCATGTAATTTTGCATCAATGTCACCAGTTTCATGTCTTTCATTTGTCCAAGGCGTTCTACCATAATGGAAATCTTTTCCAAATCCACTTTTTCGGCAATGTTGAATGTTATGCTAATCGATTCCAATAATTCGGCTTTGGTTAGATGTTCAAGGATCAAACTGAATCGGTAATAGTTCAATCGGCGGAATGACAACACTTTGATGTTCGCCAAATTGTCGACGATTCCTTTGAGCAGCTCGATGTCAATGATCGTGTCGAATAAAAGCATTTCCAATTGTGGATTGGATTCAATGAAGCGTCGGAATTTCTTTCCGTCTTCCGTGTAGCTTTTGACATCAAGCGTACGATTCATGAAGATCAATATGTGCAATGTCGGCCAATTTACGACTGGTTGGTCTTGATATTGACCATCCCAAGTGCCCAATAGACGTAACATTCGCATACGTGGACAGAATTCCGGCAATGCGTAGACCAAGTGGGCGTTCAGTCGATTTTCAACGATGAGCGAGACCAATGGCTTCAGCAATGGTGCCATGCAACGCAGCATTTCCATAGAAATCGAATTTTTGCTCACAATTGACATGGCTGAAAAGCTCTCGCCAACGCAGTTGCTGGCCATAACTTGAACCACCCGTTTTTCATACTCATCAATGGTCAGGCGGTTTTGATTGCTGTTTGCTTCGTCTGATTTCGATGAGAATTTGAGGATAAGATATTCCAGATCATCTTTGAGATTGCGAGCTATCAAAAGCCATTTTTTCAGCGAAAAATCCGCACCCATATCGACCAAAAGCTTCTTCTTCAGCTGGAATTGTTGTTCGTTCTTTATAAATAGTTGCGACATTGCCTCGTTCAATGCCAGGTTTTCTTCTTCCAAACTAGTCCGAGCTTTGCGAAAGCCCAGGCTGGCGTTGCTTAGGACATCGCCTTGACGCCATGAATCTGCTGGCAGAACAGTGATCGCTTCTTTTGGAAATTTACCATATTTTCGGTGCGCCATGAATGCTTGATAAGCACATTTGCTCTGCACAAAAGTGACGTACGCTTCAGAGAGCTCGGCTGCAGCCTCGTCTTGATAGTCAGCTGGATTAGTCAGCATTTCTACTGCTTTGATGGCACCATATTTCGCAAATTCTTCACGAATCAAGTCCTTCGTGTTCGCTGTGTTAGACTGGAAAAATGAATTTGGTGGTTTAGAAACAACGAATTAAATCATGGTGTTTGGAATCAGAAGGAAATCAAATGCAATTGTGACACAATCTCACCTTTTTCACCCACTGCACAAACAATTTGCGAACAACAGCGTAAACATCTTTATCAAATTTCATACGGACATCCACCAGCTTCCAATCTTGATCGTTCCATATAAATAAGCTCATTTTGTTGATGATGCAATGAGACCTTTAAGCGATTGTCCTTTTTTTACTCGTTTCCCAGAAATGAGTTTCAATCGATTGTGAAATACCTATTAGACTACCAACTAAAGTCTATCGCAAATGTCATGTCAGTGTGAACACATTCACATTGCGACTACAAGTGGATAGTGAAACTCACGCACTTATGGCTCAACACATGCAATGTGACAACACTTTTTCTTCCATTTCTGCGTATTCACTGTCTTACAATAGAAGTGCCTGTTTCATGAATTTGAAAAGACAAATTTCTCTGCCTTCTGAAAATCATAAAATTCTTTGAAAATAATGTCCAAGGGCCTTGAAAAAGACAACGATATTTTTTATTCAGACTACAGTCTCTTCGAAAATTCGCCAAAAATTCCCTAAGATAAAATACCTTTCGCCAAATGAACATCCAAACTGACTTTAAAATTATAAATTTCTACAAAAAAAACACCCAGTTTTACGAAAGGTTTTTATTGTAAGGTGATTTTTGTTTTCTTTTTGGTATTTCACTGCCATTTTACAATGTATTTTTTTCTTTCCGTCTTCAATGGAGTTTTCATAGATCTTTCTGAGGAGAAATTACGATCGATCGAAAGATGTAAATATTTGGAATGTTTCTGCAATTTTCGGAATCTGTTTTCAAGAAAATACGCCAATGGATTTGGGTTAATCGATTGAAGCTTTTGGAAAATTCTTTCAATTTTCTCACATGATATTAAATTCGATTCATATTTGATCCGCTGAGAATGAAAAGAGTATTCAATGCGCTGTTTTTATGCCCACCATTTTTAGCAAATTTCGCATCGAAATTCCTGCAAAGAGTGAAATCAAGCAAGAGCCTGTCATTTAGAGGAAGAATTCAACGACGATTTTCGCAATGAAAATGTTATGAATTCGGAATTATGTTCGAATTTGAATCTTTTATCCCAACTAAAAACTTTCCAGTTCACTACTTTTCTTTTAGGTTTCGCGAATTCTAATTCTAATTCTAATTGAAAAAAGTTATGGTTAATCGATTTAATGAATTAATCTAATCTTAAATTAAACTGTAGTCTGATTGGTTGTTACTGGTGTGATTCAAAGTGTGCTGGCAACATGAAGAAACACGAATCGCTCATCCTCTTGAATGACAGTTGATTTGTGCACGTTCGGATAGAACTTCTTCGCTGCTTTGAACATGATGAAAATGCGTGCTTCCAGTGTGTCGTCAGCCGATTTCAGGTCACCTGCCACAGAAATAAGAATGGCCAATGTGCGTTTGTCCTTCGGCAAAGTGATGGGATCGGTGCGATTGCCAAACGTGAGAAGTCGATTATCCTGGTCATGTGATGATACGTTACAGGGAAGTCTTTCAGGATGACCACTCTTTTCTCATCTCGAGAATATGTTTGCTGCAGCGTTGACAGTTCCAATCGTTTCATTTTGCTGAAACATTCGACGCAGGCAAGAAGCGATTTGAAATGGCATATTTTGAAGATCCATTTCGTGACCATGATTGTCTGCAAACGTTTCAATCGCACCAATTGATTGAACATTCCGCCAATGCCTTCGAAGGTTTCTCGACCGATGGTCAGTAGCTTGAGCTCTCGCAAACTTTTCGCAATCACCTTGAGCAATGAATTGTCGACCATAAAATCCATCTCCAATGATTCGATCTGTGGATTCAGTTTGATAAAGCGACGCAATCGCTTGCCATCGTCAGTATCACTCTCTACATCCAAAGAAATACCTCTGAGTACCAATCGGATGAGTGTTGGCCACGATTGAATTTCGGCATCCTCTCCATCTCCTTTCCATTCTTCACCCAGCAAATGGAGTGCCACCAAATTTGGACAGAATGTGCGCATCAAATACAGAATGTTGCAGTAGTCTGTGTCAATGGTCAGAGTTTGCAGTAACTTCAGTGTGGGCGCCAGACTGTTGAGCATTGCCTTTGGAATTCCACCAATTCCACGGATGGTTAGCTCTTGCAGTTTCGGTCCAGCTGCATTCATGCCAACGATTTCCATGAGTCGACTTTTAAAACTGCCTATGCTTACACCATCCTCGTCGGTCTCGGTGTAGAATCCATGACACATTCGCAGTTTCAAATTACCAATGAACGGCTTGATGTGCCGCAAATCTCGACGTACCTCGGCCAGAGTGGTGCCCCGTTTGAACTCCAGCTCGTATTCAACTACTGTGTGTTCACACATTATCTCAGTGCCACGCAATGACAACTCATCAAAAGCACATGTCAAGTCGGCCATCGGCTTCTCACATTTGTGGCTGCATTCGATGTAGGCTTTTGGTGTTTCACTCTTGTCTTCGTACTCCGGCTGATGCCATGTGTCGGCCGGTACAAAATGTATGAGGTTTTCTGGTACCATTTCACTCTTGAGCGTCTTGTAAGCGTCAATGCTTCGTTTGAATTGCACATAAGCCTCGTGTTTTACTGCCGCTTTGTTGCCGTAGCCATCAATGTGCGACGATGACTCTGCGTTCACTATTTCGACACTCTCTATTTCGCCAAAATCTTCAAACTCATCATGAATTTCCTCTCTTGCATCCGCTGTGCTCACCTAGAAATGCAAAGAAGAAAGTAATCGCTTGATTATTTCCGTTTTATGATTCGTAGTTTGGAAGGATTCATGATGTTCTATTGTGGTGTCAAACTAAAATTCAAGTTAGATGGACGAAAATTCAGACAATGGCTTACATTGTATCGCACAAACAATTTTCGAACGACAGTGAATCTCTTATTGTCGTATTCTTCACCCTCTTCGATTAATCGATAATTGCGATCGTCCCAAATGAATAACTTCATCGTTCTCTCTGTTTTCTTCTCTTTTTCAACTATGAAAGTTATGAATAATTCAACTTAAAAGTAAAATTAGCTCTGAACAACTACAAAAGTCACCACATCGTATAACAGTACACAAAGAACAATAGGCTTTGATTGCCAAGTGGAACGCGGAATGCGTTGTGAAGTGCAACGCAAGGTGCCACACCGCTTGTGATGCTGTCTCAATACACTAACACACTTGTTCGATTTTTTTTGTCAAGGGTTTGTGCTGATACAACTGTTTTACTCACTTATTCAGGCAACGCTGCACACAACCAAAAGAGTGGTTTGTTTATGATGCGCGATTTGTGAGTCACAAACAGCATCCCGTCAATATGAATTTGTTATTGAATTCCACCAAAGAATTGCGTGCTGCTGAATCTGATGTTTTCGCTCTGAATTCAGCATGCTGTCACCTTAAGGCTTGAGACAATGTAACGGGTTGACTTTCTGCATGATTTCTTTGTATGATTTTTGTTTATGTAATGAAGTATGTAAACTGGTCTTTGAATTGGAAATGTAGTCTCTGTATGATTGAAGTGAAATACGATTTATACACCGATGGAATGATGAACTTTTCAAACATTTTTATACATCCATCAAAAGTTTATGATGGGCTCAGTCTTCACTTTTTGAGAAAACTAAACAATTTCCATTTCAGCACAAATACTGAACTTATATGAATGAAATTCAATATAGCTAGCCAAGACTGAAGATGCAAGTGGCATCTTGCACAGTAATGAATTATGGTGCTTATCCGAAATAGAATGCCTACGATCAATTGCTGAGCTATACACTTACGAACCGTTAAGCATAAGCCAAGTTGGATTTTGAGAATATTTCATCACCGCCGTTTGAAATCTTAATATCATCCAACCGGTCCATCATTTTCAATGTTTCCTTTGGTTTTTTCAAATATTCGGCTCATTGTTCAATACGTGACATTTGACGTCAATGAGTCACGACGTGAGCGCCCCTTTCGCGAACCGACATGCCTTCGATAATCGAAGTTTATATACTGACAGGCCATCCACGGCATGTTTGTGATGTGAAAAGCACATTTTCATGAAACACGCGATTTTCATCGTGTCGCCATAAAAATCGCGTTAAATTCAAGTCATCTCACTCGATTTCAGCCAGAAAATTGTTTTATTGTAAATCTAGTTTTATTGTGAATCAAATTTTGACTCGATCGAGATATTATTTTTCATTTCGGTGCGAAATTTGGATTGAAAAATTAACAAATCAACCTTTTGTGTGGTTTTGTCTTTGGAATTTCATTCTGATTGAGAGGGATACGGGTAAATTATCTCAACGATTCGCATTTTTTTTATTGAATTTATTCCACAATTCAAGACTAACAATTGATCAATTCATTTCTCCAGCACTGGATTTTGGAATAATGAACAACCAACACAAAAGTGGACACGTTCCACTCAAACAAAAGCCAGCGGGTTGCACCGAGGCTATGGATAATATGTCTAATATTGTCGAGATAAAACAAGAGCTCACGATCAAAGAGGGACCAGAAAGTCACGACGAAGCACTTATGGTATCCATACTACAACATCGTTACCATGGTTCAGCAGCTGAACTTGGGGTCAACATAGCAAACAACGAACCGAGCATCGAAGATTTGTATTCTACGCATGTCAAACTAGAGCTCAAAGCTGAAGCTGAAGCCGAAATCAAAGTGGAAGAGAAGTCAAGGATAGGCAAGCAGTCAGATGGAAATGACACATCGAAGGAAAATGATAAGGTGGAACGACAGTTGATGAAAGGTGATGCGGTGCCAAGATCATCGATTGGAAAGTCGAAGAAAAAGGGCATTGATGTGAAAGGTAGAGCCAAAGCAGTGATCAATTCTGCACGTAGAAAACAGTCTGGATTAAAAAGATCAAGAAACAGCACAAGTGCCCAACATGTGGATATGTTACACCATATTCAACCACATTGAAGAGGCATATGGTCAAACACACTGGTGGAAAACCATTTCCATGCAACATTTGTAACAAACGATTCACACAAAAATCGAACCTTCATGCACATTTGAAAACACACACCAACGAATATCCATTCATTTGTTCGGTTTGTCTCAAGAGATTCGCACAGAACGATGAAAGACTGGTGCACGAGAATGTATGCGATGGTCGA
>NW_022602176.1:0-2714 GCF_009176505.1 Sitodiplosis mosellana | reverse complement strand
CACAGAACGATGAAAGACTGGTGCACGAGAATGTATGCGATGGTCGACACTTTGAGTGCTACTTCTGCAAGAAGTTCTCCACTTCACATAAGTCCACATTGGAGGTGCACATGCGTGTGCACACTGTTGAAAGACCTTTTGGGTGCAGTCTATGCTCCAAGAGATTCAAACAAAAGATAGCCTTAAATAATCATTCAAAAGTCCACACAAACCTTCGACCGGTAAAATTCCGATGTTTGGTTTGTGCTCGTATCTTCTCTGACGAAGTGGAAAAGAACAAACATGAAATGAAGTGCACGAATCGACGCTACGATTGCTATTTGTGTGAGAGCTATTCGACGTTTCGTAAATCACTAATGATGATGCACATGCGAATTCATCACACGGGTGTCAAACCATTTCGATGTGAGTTATGCATCAAACGCTTCACACAGAAAACCGACCTTATGCGACACGTAAAATAAAACCATAAATAAAATAGTGATTGACCTATTTGATGCAAGTTGGTAAACTTTCACCTTTGTTTGTAATAACTTCAGAGAAAATTTATTTTGAAAACCAACTTTGTATGCTGATTCATTCAATTCAGTTTGACAAACATTAGTTTGACTCAATTCATAGCAAAATTGTTCAAATTTAGCCTTAGATCCACAGTTTATAACATAGCCCATAGCATTGCTTGACTTATGTAAACCACAATCATTACTTTTCAATAAATAAACGCTAGAAAATCTGAATTCAATGACTGATTCTTTTTTGAATTCCAGACAAATTCGATTAGCTAAAAGCTATCAACTCTTTAGAAGCAATATTTCTGTCTGAAATGAACTGTGAGTCTTCAAATAGAAGTAACAACCATGCTTTTAATCGAGGGGCAAATCACTCTTAGGTATTACTTTTACATAAATGGTATTACTTGGTATTACTTTCCGTACAAATCAAAAGTAATACCAGGTGTATTACTTCTATTGATCAGTATTACTTGGTATTACTTGGAGATTACTTGTTTTCGGTATTACTTTTTTCATAGAAATATCAAAAGTAATACCAGAGGTATTACTAGAAATAACTGAGGTATTACTTTTCTATTTGGTATTACTTTTGAGTGATTTCCCCCTTGCTTTTAATACATAAAATCTGAATTTTACTTTTTTGAATCCAATATGATCAAGTTGATCAACTCTCCAAATGCAGCTTTTGCAAATTTTGCTGATATTATCTCAATATCAAAATCAAAGCTTATCGATTACTCATATTCTGTTCTTATTCAGAGGTCTTGAAACCAATTAACTTCAATTGTGAGTTTGTGGTATAACCCCACGCCTCTTGATAATTATTAGTAGAGAATGAAGAGCTTTGGGACATTTCGAGTGTTTTTGTTTTATTTTCTTTTAAAATGTTGCACTTTTTTTTCACAACTATGGATGTGTGACACTTGTAAACAATTGAAACCCTTTCGATATCGTAGCCTAGAATTGGAAATTTTATGTACCAAAAAGTTTGACTTCGATTTACAGTTCAAATGAAAATCATCTTTGAGCGAAGTATTTTGTTAGAGTTGGCAAAGTGTATCAAACGATAATTCCACTCTCAGTGTGAACAAGCATTCACTTTGCTCACTGTCAGCCGATTTGCCGCCTTAATTCATCGATGCTGTCAATCAAGTTGAAGTGTCACTTAGAAATATAAAAACACTTTCACAATACGCGTGTCTTATTCACGACATTTTTACTAAAATCGATCACTTCAAAACAGAATCACCACATTTTATTCACTTTCTTCCAACAATTGTGCGTGTTTTAACCATTGTCAGCGGTCATACTCATTTGTTATCGATTCGGTTGGTATTTCTGACATTTTGTGTAACTCTGCATTCGCACGACCAAATAAGGTTAGGTGGCTTGACTGGCTCTGGTTAGAAGAACACATTCTGATTTGGTGGACAAGGTAAATATCAATCATAACTTTTTCTATTTTTATTGACTCTTCATTCCGTGATTCTTGCCCATTGGTCGTTTATTTGTTCTTTGATTTTTCGACTGATGTTTGGCTTCTTTCATTCCTTTTGTGGCAGAGTCAACATTCGATAGACACGATGAATGGCACGCATTCAAGCAAAATAAGGCGTCGTTCAAGCGATACATTGGACATTGGCATTGATGTGAACCGTTCAATTCAGTTCGAAAAGAAGGTCATAGTGGATGGTAGCTTTATTGAAATCAAACCAGAGCCCGATGTCAAAGAAGAGCTCGACGCTACGAATTACATTTGCATGGTGTCTATTCCCAACGAATATCGTGTGCCTCACGTCAAATTGGAACCGGTCGATGACATAAGCCTTCGAAACGATGGATCGTTTGATGTGGATGATTTTGATTCGATTCATGTTCAACCGGAGCCAAAAGCGGAAAAGGTGGAAAAAGCTGAATTGGAACCGGAAGAAAGCAAACAAAAACAGCAAAGCGGTGGTGGTTTGGGGAAGAGGAACAGTGGCATGAAATGGGCTACGAAGAAGAATCGCGATGAACACAAAACATTGGCTACGAAATTGAACTCAATCGGAGCGGAAGGCATAACCAGATCTGTCATCATTGCATCACAAAAGAAGCGGTCAGCTGCAAAACGAACCAGGAAACAGCACAAGTGCTCAATATGTGGATATGTTACACCATATTCAACCACTTTGAAGAGGCACATGGTCAAACACACTGGTG
>NW_022602175.1:0-2835 GCF_009176505.1 Sitodiplosis mosellana | reverse complement strand
ATTATTTAGCACATTGGGCCTAATACCAGTTACGTTATTTTCGTCATTTATACAACATCCACTGTATATAACCCCTTTTTCATACGGTTTCAATGCAATGGGCAACGTTTCCCAGTGGATTAGATCACGTGATCGAGCATGACCCCAGTGGATTGGTCCAACTTTTGTGCTCCATGGATAGTGTTGAAAGTATAGTTGATAATAGCCATCCAAATAAATCAATCCATTTGGATCGTTTGACCAGCCTGACGGTATTGAATAATGCACTTGGAGACGATGTTTCTCCTTATAGCTTTGTCCGTTAACTGATAACTCGCAATAACAAATACTAAACAATAATAAGAACCGAACGATGTTGGATTTTGACATAATTTTTTTTTTACTTTTTCTGATTCCACAACAGAAATCGCGTGGACGAATTATTAAATGAATCAATGAAACACAACTGGACCGTTTGAAATACTTGCACAAAATGCTATGGAAACATTCAAGCAAGTGACTCTATATATATTGAGAGACAGAGTTAATTAATACACTGAGAAGTAAGTTGAACAAAACAAAAACACGTCAGTTTTATCAATTAGGTGATGAATGAACGGATTATGTTAATCAGACTATAAAATTATATGACTCTTTTAAAACTTATTTATTTTAGATTCGGCTATGGTATTTGTTCAGATTCTTCAAATTAACGTCAAATTAATCTAAATAAAATAATATCTCTTTGTTTTCAGATTGATAACAATTTTTATCTACATTTAGTTTTTCGCATTTTTCTGAGGTGGAGTAGTAAATGTGTTCATAAAGTTATGGACGGAACACGGTTCACCGCCACCAAAGAGGCCGGAAACGCAACAATGGGCGGGGAAGGTAATGGCCAGTGTGTTTTGGGATGCGCACTGAATAATCTTCATCGTTTACCTCCAAAAAGGAAGGACGATTACTGGCGCATATTATTCTGCATTGTTGGATCGATTGGTGGTCGAAATCGCATCGAAACGGCCCCATATGAAGAGGAAAAATCCTTTTTTTGGACGATAATGCACCGTCGCACACATCGATGGTCGCAATGGCTAAAAAGCACGAGTTGGGCCTCGAATTGCTTCCACACCCGCCGTATTCTACTGACCTGGCCCCCAGTGATTACTACCTGTTCCCTAACCTCAAAAGATGGCTTTGTGGAAGGCGTTTTTACAACAATGAAGAAGTCGAGTTCGAAACAGATAGCTATTTTGGGACATTGGACAAATCGTACTATTTAGCAGGCATCCAAAAGTTGGAAGATCGTTGGGCTCGCTGTATCGAGCTAAAAGGAGCCTATATTGAGAAATAAAATGAAATTTTGCGAAAAAATGTGTTTTCATTCAAAAAGTACCCGACTTTTAAATCCACCTAGTAAATGTCTCCAAGCAAGGCACTCCATATATTGAGAGACAGATTTAATCAGAGTAGGTAGAATAAAAAAAGTACGTCAGTCTTATCACAATTGGATCTGTTCAGACTATAAAATTATAGGGCCTATAAAATATTGATACATATTTATTTTGCATTCGGCTATGGTATTTATTCAGACTCTTTAAATTGACGTCAAATTCATCTAAATAAAACAATATGTACGCATAAATTCCCCGTTTAGTAACCTTGAGAAAATAGATGTGTTCAGAGATTTTGTTTATTTTTACGCTAGATAAGAAATTGCTACAACTAGTAATCAAGAATCTCGAATGCTTTACGATTTTTATTTTTCAAAGAACTAAAAAAATCAATAAAATTGGTAAAAATGAAATAAAAATGGAATTTTGAGTCAAACAGTGAAGCAAATGTAATTTTTTGAGTAGATATATTCAGAAGCGCCATTGAATATTACGCTAGTTACATTTTTTTTGAAGGCAGTCATAAAGTACGTTCAAAATAATACTTTATATGGATCCAAGCCCCTTGATTGCACTTGTGCTTCTATACTGTTTATGATCTCAGTACGCACATTGTTGAAAAGAGGTTTAAGTTATTACTGTTATTATGATCTTTAATTATATTTTCTGATTTATTCAAGCTGTTCAAATAATCCATTGATTATTTCTATGGGTGGGATTGAGAGTGATGTACGTTTCACAGACTTTGTATTGGAAAAAGTAGAGTATGTTTTCAAGCGGTGAGCAAATCTTGAAATAATTTATTCGTTTTAATAGATATACGATTAATTATTGTCGATAATTGTCTTTCGCAAAGTTGTACAATTTGACGAGACCAAGAACTTTGGCGAGGATACCAGTTAGATATTTATTTGGCATTAAAATTAAAATCGCAAAAAACTACGAGTGAAACATAGTCTAGTATTTTACCAAAGTATAAGTCATGAAAGAAACATACAGTACTCTCTGAGTTTCATCACATGGAATGATACGTGTGACGGCATATTTTCACACGGAAATTCGTTCCCAGTACGCAGAGCACTAGCTAAATGTAATAACGTGTGGTTTCTAATATTCGGATACGTTCGCTCTATGTATAGCATGTGCACGGCGCACTGGGAATGAAGTTCCGTGTGAAAATATGCCGTCACACGTATCATTCCATGTGATGAAACTCAGAGAGTACTCTCAATCTCACCCATAGATTTGATAAATAAAAAATATGGACTGATTTTGTGTATTTATTTTTCACCATAAAAAATGATTTGAATAGATCCAAAGGATTTCTACTGAATGAAAATTCCCATTTGAATAATCATTTTGCAAATGCATTTATTTTGGTAATATTCACATTACAATTTCAGTTTTAACATAACAAATAAGTGTAAACCCAAACGATTTCATCATTTACAAATATTTCAAC
>NW_022602174.1:0-1331 GCF_009176505.1 Sitodiplosis mosellana | reverse complement strand
AAATAAGTGTAAACCCAAACGATTTCATCATTTACAAATATTTCAACTGGCGAAAGAAACAAAAAGCCATTGACAACATAATTATTACTTTGGCCAAATACTGTTAAGTGCTCCAACACTCAACTTTGGCACGGTCACTGATTTTCCGGCATCGATAGATGACCGTAAATGAATCTTCTCAAACAGCTCCGATGGGAAAAACAGTGCACTGATTGTGTTCAAACCGTCATCGGCGAATATTTCAATGGATGCTGTATCGAGAATAATTTGTCCACTGAGTAAATTGCTGCCACTAATTCGATCGATACGAGGCAATGGGTCGGCGAATCGTGGATTAAATGTAACATCACCCGAATATCTACGATCAAATCCGTATGTCCGTTTCTCAATGTTGTAATTAAAGGACACAAATTCATCCTTGGTATTACTGAATCGCACTTCAATTTGACCATTTTTGACTTGTTCAATGTCGAACGCATAATCCAGAATTAGCTGGGAGCCGGTTTTGAATGGAATTTCGGATGTTACTTCAATAGTTTGGCTTCCAGTCAAAGTGAGTGGTTCTGATGTTGACCAATTTCTGGCTGGATCAATGATGCCATTCAATTCGACCACGGGGCGCTGAACGATATGGAGATCGTCATCAATTGTTCGAAGTCCCATTTCACGTGGAATGGTCATTTGACCACGCCATGTCGATGTCGGTATATCTTGTGCGTACAGCCAATTCGATAGCCAACCAATCAATACGATACGACCGGCTGGATCATTGTGATATGGTATGGCCGCATAATTGTCGAAACCATTGTCAATCCATAGTATTCTCGACTTATCGTACGTATTGAATCTGCTTCCATTGAACTGACCGATAAAGTACTGTGATTTACTGCCTTCTAAATCACCATTCAGCGAAACAATCAAAATATCGTGTGCTTTGCCCTCTTCATCGGTTAGTGTAAATAATGATGGGCATTCCCATACACCGATTTTGTAACCTTCATCCGGCGACACACCGAAATCCGAAAGCTTTTCCCATGACAGCAAATCGGTGCTAACGTAAAACGAAATGCGATCACGTACGGCCAATGTCATATAGAATTTTCCGTTACGTTCGAAAACATTTGGATCACGAAAATCACTTATGCCCGGATTCGGAATCACCGGATTTGCATCGTATTGTGTCCATGTCGTACCATTATCAAATGAGTATGCCAACGCTTGACTTTGGTCCTCATCCTTGGTCAGTGTATAAAGTGCAATGAGCGTCGTTGATGATGCGTTTGGATTATTTAGCACATTGGGCCTAATACCAGTTACGTTATTTTCGTCAT
>NW_022602173.1:0-1968 GCF_009176505.1 Sitodiplosis mosellana | reverse complement strand
TGAAAAACAAGATGCTTCCGGCAAAACTGCACCGGCTGAAGTTAGTCGCCCCGAATCAGCAGCAAGCGATAGGAAAGCTGAAACTGAAGTAAAATCACCATCGCCTCCCCAAGAAAAAGAATCATCACGACCAGTGTCAAGTGCAAGTGTGGAAAAAATTGAACATGCCTCACCAACACCATCCACAAAGTCCACGGAGGAAAAAGCAGACGATGATAAGTCACCTGAAGACATCCAAAAATCACGTTCTCAGTCAATAGCAAGCGAAAAAGTGGACATTTCTGGTAAAACTACTCCATTGCCAGTCAGTCGACCCGAGTCTGCTGCCAGTAACATTAGTGCAAAGGATGCAGTAATTACAAAAACAACGGCTGACTTGATTGAACCTATCAGCTGTGATGAACAGAAATCACACTCTCCATCGCTCAAAGAAGAACTGATTGAGGAAGAATCCACAGCTTCCAAGATCGATTCAATTGCAAGCGCAATTGATGTACAGAAAGACACCGAAAAATCGCCAGTTAAGGATGAGGCAACAACCAAAACAATTACAACAATTAAATCTGAGGTAAAAGACGAATGCATTGTTAGTTCCACTTTTGTTGAACAAATTGTGAAATCGCCTAGTCCTCCATCTGAGGCGATTAAGAAGGATTCATTCGACAAAGCCGATGATCAAAGTGTTTTGAAAGGTGACGTATCGCGACCGGGATCGGCAGCAAGTGATATCAGCTCGAAGGATGGCCAAAAATCGCCAGTTGTTTCTACAGAAAAAGAACAAATCACAACGAAATCGGAATCTCGTAGTCAATCCATTGTGAGTGTCATTAGTGAAGAGAAAGAAGAAGATGAGAAATCGACCAAAATCGCGTCACCAAGCCCTCCCGAGAGTGTGAAAAGAGATTCTTTTGAAAAGGTTGATGACAAAAAATTGAGTGTTAGTGAAACATCACGACCCGAATCGGCAGCAAGTGACATTAGTTCAAAGGATCAAGCACCATCGTCGAATCGACCAACCAAAGAAGAGTCGTCGGCAACTAAAGTGGAATCGCGAAGTCAATCCGTTGGAAGCGAAGAAAAAGTTGAGATTGTAGAAGCACACCAAACACGTTCACAATCAATTGTGAGTGAAAAACAAGATGCTTCCGGCAAAACTACACCGGCTGAAGTTAGTCGCCCCGAATCAGCAGCAAGCGACAGGAAAGCTGAAACTGAAGTAAAATCACCATCGCCTCCCCAAGAAAAAGAATCATCACGACCAGTATCAAGTGCAAGTGTGGAAAAAATTGAACATGCCTCACCAACTCCATCCATAAAGTCCACGGAGGAAAAAGCAGACGATGATAAGTCACCTGAAGACATCCAAAAATCACGTTCACAGTCAATAGCAAGCGAAAAAGTGGACATTTCTGGTAAAACTACTCCATTGCCAGTCAGTCGACCCGAGTCTGCTGCCAGTAACATAAGCGCAAAGGATGCAGAAATTACAAAAACAACGGCTGACTTGATTGAACCTATCAGCTGTGATGAGAAGGCAAAACAAAAAGATCAACAAGTTGGAAAATTATCAAGTCCACCAACTGGAGCAATCAAGAGAGAATCATTGCAAAAAGCTGACGGAGATAGTGTTTCAAAAGGTGACATATTACGACCTGAATCGGTAGCAAATGACATTAGTTCGAAGGATCAACCACCATCTTCGGCTCTACCAACCAAAGAAGAGTCGTCGGCAACTAAAGTGGAATCGCGAAGTGAATCTGTTACAAGCGTTGTAAGCGAAGAAAAAGTTGAGATTGTAGACGCACAACAATCACGTTCACAATCAATTGTGAGTGAAAAACAAGATGCTTCCGGCAAAACTGCACCGGCTGAAGTTAGTCGCCCCGAATCAGCAGCAAGCGATAGGAAAGCTGAAACTGAAGTAAAATCACCATCGCCTCCCCAAGAAAAAGAATCATCACGACCAGT
>NW_022602172.1:0-2123 GCF_009176505.1 Sitodiplosis mosellana | reverse complement strand
TTGATGTCCGGTTTCACTAATGTTGGCTTCGACATTTTGCTTTGAAAAGAACAAAATAGGATTTTCGATTAAAGCAAACTAATTTTTGCAAAATAATTTGTTTTGGTTTGACTAATATTCATATCGAAGAAATGTAATATTTATGAACATTATGAGATTTATCGGGATTTGTTCAATTGTTGGAACGCAATTAAAGAAATTGAAACAAGATATCTGCAGTAATTCGTTCTTAAATTTTGATTGCATTGCATCCAAAAGGAAAAAAATGAATAATTTTTCGAATAAAATACAGAAAAATCGCTTCACCTCAAGTTTAAATGCGCGTCTTGATGATATAATCACAGTATTGCAACTATTCATTGTGCACTTGGCAAACCAATCTCAACCTATCAATTAATTCTATCAAACTAACTGTTCGCTCTGTTTGTTTTGCATTATATACGATAATAGAAGTGCAACAAAAGTGTTATACGGTGATGTCAAACGTAATTTGTGGGCAAAAATGACACGTACATTTGACATTTGAAATGTTTTCTTCTTTGTATTTATTGCACATGAAAACCACAAGATAGACTGATAAGGGTGTGCATTATTCGTTTCTCTATCAAATCGCATGAGGAGATTCAAAATGATGATACGTGAATAAAAACTTCAACATGATGTATGTTTTATTCAATGATTGTTTTGTTTGTTAATTTTCATTAGACTCAAGTAAAAAGAACCACATTAAGAAGAAACAGAAGCCTAAATTTCAAACAATATATTTCATTTGGAAGCCAAATAAGTTATTTTTTCCCGGATAATGAACTCTCAATTTGATCCCATAAATATCTCTTCAAAAAAAATTCATTTTGAATTTTGAACCAAATGCGTTTGCTGAACTTAAATTCCACAGCGAACACTATGCAAACGTTAGTACATACAGTATTATATGTAATCTGGTATACGTACAATTGGAGTATTGACTATACTTTGTGTTGAGATATAGATGTTTTTATGTTTAAAATTTGGTATTTGGAGTTCGAATGAAAAAAGTCCAATTGAATACTGTTCGCTGTTTCTATGAATGAAATTGATAGTTAAATTACCAGAATTACATTTGATAAACCACTCAATATGCTTAGTGTGGAATGTTTGTGATATTCCCTCTCCTTTTAAGTACACCGAATACCGGCAACGAATATAACAACACTAACATAAAATTGTTTATTTTTTATTTTTTAATGAACAAACAAAGCAAATAAGTTAAACATATTTGCGGCTTTATTAATCTTTGTACAAAGTACATGCTTCAAGCATGAATTCGGAGTACTGGACAAATTTCTTTGTAAACCGAGGATTGTTTTTATTGAACAAAAATGATTTTCCTCATCAAAAATCATTGTGAAAAAGAATTTATTCTTTGAAATCCAGAGTACGGATGACTTTTGCTGGATTACCAGCAACAACAACGTCCGATGGAACATCTTTAGTGACAACGGATCCAGCACCAACCACAACGTTATCACCAATCGTGACACCTGGACAAATAATGGCGTTTCCACCGATCCAAACATTGTTGCCGATTTTCACCGGGAATGCCAATTCATAGTACTCGTCGTCATCTTTACGGTATTTTGGATTGAGTGGATGAGTAGCTGCGTAGATTTGAACACCTGGTGCCAATAAACTTAACGAAAATTATTATAATTAATTTTAAATTTCTTTTGCATATAAAGTAATTAATACTAAAAGTAAATAAGATTGAATAATAGCCACCAGTTATCGCCTATTGTTATCGGCGCACAATCGAGGAACACACAGTTGAAATTGGCTTCCACATTGTTTCCAAGTGTTAAATTGTAGCCATAATCCACACGAAACGGTACTTCAATGAAAATTTTCTTGTCACGACAAGCTGGGTTTAGGAGTTCCTCAAGAATTTTTCTTCTTCCTGCTTTATCACCAACCTCCGAATCGTTGTACTTTCTGATGAGTTGACGTGCATTCGCTCTCTCATTGGCAAGCTGTGGATTTCCAGGACGATACGGGTAACCAGCAATCATTCTCTCCTTCTGTGTCAAATGCTCATACTCTTTGATGTCCGGTTTCACTAATGTTGGCTTCGACATTTTGCTTTGAAA
>NW_022602171.1:0-1175 GCF_009176505.1 Sitodiplosis mosellana | reverse complement strand
AAAAAGCGATTTAACTGCTATATTTTCAGGAATGAAAGTGATTTTGGATGTCAGAAATGTTGCTTGAACGCTTCAAAAAAAGGTCGTTTTTGCATCAAATTGTTACTGGTGATGGAAAATGGATCCACTACGATAATCCAAAACGAAAAAAATCGTGGGGTAAGCCCGACCATGCATCAACATCGACGGCCAAGCCAAATATCCATGGCGCCAAGGTAATGCTCTCTATTCGGTGGGATCAGAAGGAAGTGCTCTACTATGAGCTGCTAAAACCTGGTGAAACCATCAATGGTGAACGCTATCGACGACAATTGATCAAATTGAACGCAGCAATCAAAGCAAAACGGCCGGAATATGCGACCAGACACGAGCCCATAATATACCATGATGACAATGCTCGGTGTCATCGCACTCAACCGGTCAAAAATTACGAGGAGAACGTCGGATGGCATGTTTTACCCCACCCCCCTTATAGCCCAGACCTTGCTCCTTCCGACAACCACTTGTTTCGATCCATGCAGAATACCCTCACCGGAACACGCTTCACTTCAGTTCAAGGAATCAAAAATTGGCTTGACACGTTTTTGGCCGCCAAGCCGGCACAGTTTTTCCGGGATGGAATCCATAAGTTGCCAGAAAGATGGCAGAATGTAGTGTCTAGCAATGGACAATACTTTGAACATTGAATGTATAAACATATTTTCGAATTAAAGCTTCAATTTTAAAAAAAAACCGCACGAATTAATTCACACTCCCAATATAAATTGTCTCACTGTGCAGTGTGCACCCTGTACTGTGCACAATGGACATTTCACAGTGTTCGTGTAGATGTAGATTGATAGCATGTGTATTTCATACATTTTTGTCCTAGAGAAAACCCAAATTTATACTACAAATCAGTTATATTTCAAAGTTTTGAGCGAACGTACGCTGTTGGAGCAACAGAGCTTGATCGCTTGAGTTGAGTTCAGTTTATTTACACAAATAAACAAATTCGAAAAGTGAGTAGTGCGTCCGTTTTTGAATTTCATTAAGATTGATAAATCTTAATTGTTTTGATTTCGATAATTTATTTAATGCAAATTCCGATCGTTCGCAATATTTCCAACGAACAAATGCAATATATACAAAAAGCGATTTAACTGCTATATTTTCAGGAATGAAAGTGATTTTGG
>NW_022602170.1:0-4739 GCF_009176505.1 Sitodiplosis mosellana | reverse complement strand
TTACATATATTGTACAATTTAGATTGGGAAAATTGTACACTCACAAATATATTTACGTGTTGATCCGAACAATTTAAGCGCCAAATACAGCATTGCACAGACTATCGTGCCATTCATGGTTTTTGCACTGTATTACGTGCGTGCGTGTGTATGCTTAATATTGACGTTTGATATTAGCTACGCACATATATATGTGGTTTCCTCTTACTGATCCTTGCTCATATACGTGCGAACATAAGTTTGCACCCAATATCGAGAACCTATGATCTATGAATCATACTTTGGCCCGAGCAATGCAGTATTTAGCATTTAAATCATTTGGACCAGCACGTAAATGTCAAAGACAGCAATTTTGCTCCTAAGAAAATGACAGATTTTTCGATAAAAATCTTAAAGTTTCAAGAAATGGTTGACTTACCTATCTTAAAGTGTACTTTTTATGGTGGAAAAAGTGGTTTTGTTTTCATGTGAATTTCTTTTAAATTCCGAAGGAATGAGCCATTTTCCAATGTTTTCTAAGCTTTATTCATTCATACAAATTCAATCATATAGGTATTATCAGTTCCGGTTTATCCCATGAATGTAAAGAACTAATTGACAATAATTGGAATCAGTAAGTAATAATAAAAGGAAAAAAAGTTCAGCTCATTTTAAATATGTTTAATGGTGGTTGTAGGTTTAAGCCACGATGCCCAGATATGCCAACACAAATATTTACGCGTAAAAACAATGAAAAGATCGCGTAAGTGTTTATTTTTGTTTATTTCACAAGTTCCAAATATTCATTATTTTCATCTTTTTGGATTCTTCTTTTATAAATTTTTAGACTCGAAAAATGTTTGAATCGTCTAGCACATCTAAACCATCAAGACGCTAAATTTGTGTAAGTTCCTATTGTATTTAATGTTATTTTATCATAATTAAATTGAGCCGAATCACTTTTGCTTCTAGGCTTGTAAAGATGCATCGCGCTTGTTAATTCCTCAGCTGAAATCATCAAAATCACATTACCGTAAAATACCTACCATTGGTATTGTGATTTTTTGATATATAAGAAAAAGATGAAGAAAAAGTTTATTTTTGGAAAATAAAGTTTGGTTTTATCACAGAAAAACGCTTATGCTATTATTGACTTTGTGATACAATGAAGTAAATCCAATTTTTAAAATCAAATCCAAAACTAAGGGGATTTAGCTCTCGCGAATGCTGCGAATGCATTCGCATTTCAGAACAAAAATTCGAATGTTTGCGAATGCGACGAATACGGCTATGACAGCGAACTTGTGACTACATAATTCATTCGTTCATTCGTGTTTGGGCATGCATTCGCAACGCTGCCGTATGATTTCTATGTAAACATTCGCACTCGCATTCGTGAGAACGTTCGAGAACAGCGAAATACGACTGCCATACGAATGCGACTGCGAATGTTTACATAGAAATCATATGGCAGCGTTGCGAATGCATAGCACTGAGCGCGAATTTGTGAATAAAAATTCGAATGCCAAACCGACATAGAAGCCAAAAGTAAACATTGCAAACCGTTTCAATTGTCAATGGTTATATTCCAAGCTCTTATTTAAAAATTCAATAAATGGAATTGTATTTGCTATATATGTCCTTCAATTATTATGTAATTAGGACAGAATTTCAGTGAAGAACATATTAGCTGGCTAATTGGCCGCATAAGTGTATACTGGCTAACGAATGTGTAGACCATTGAGAAAAATTCAATAAGAACTGAACGCACTCATCTGAACTGACGTTTGTGACTGACATTTAACTCACCAGGTCAGAGTTTAAATGAAACCAAACATCGACATTTTTTCTATTAAGTTTTTGAAAAAATAATAGTTCAAATTATTAAAATGACTTTTAAATTGAAAATCAATTGAAATATATTAATTTTTTTTTATTTGTATGATTTGAATCAAAATACTCAAATTAAAAATTATTATATTTTGAATGTACTCATTTCACACAGATAGCTGGCTAACGATTGGCTTACACCAGTTGTTGGTGTAAGCCAAGGCTAAGATAATGCTGGCTAACGAAAAACCATCACTGCAGAATTTAATTGCATTTTTATTGATTTAAAACACGCGCTCTCTATCAGCAGTCTACCGCTGATTGTCTCTGTCTCGTAGCCACATACACTTACAAGTACATAAGACACGCACATGATGTCGGTGCGGATGCACATAACCTCAAATCGTATCCTCTTTAACGCTCGCCTCTCGGCATTCAAATTCAAATTTTCACCCGCCAAAATTCACCTTTCGTGATCGTCGTCGGCCGCTAGATGGCTCTCACACAGTCACACCACACGCTCTATATTCACAATGTATTTTTTTTTAAACCTTCATTTTGATACGCCTCTAACATAATTTACACTCAAGTATCTACTTTGTGTATTAAAAACGACATTTAAGGTGCTGCCATCTTGCGTATCACTCACGGAAACTTAGTACTCTCAGATTGGACAAAACGACGAGCATGTGGAGTGACTGCCTGTGCCATATACACACGCATTGTCGTTATCTTAACGCTTTCCGTCTCCACTTCGACAAGTTGGCGTTGAATTCGTGCACTTGCCCGTCAGTTTTTATCTTTTAACCACAAAAGATCAAATTTTCCGTCGGTTTGACGTTTAGTTCTGGCGCTCGCCGCTAGATGGCGATCACGTCGCACGCACACATATACAACTACGTCACAAGTACATAACACAGATTGCGCGGCAAATGAGGATTTTCACATGGCGGCACTGCTTTTGAACAACTTCCAGATCCTGCCCCGTCTGATGCGATATTTGATGCAAAGCTATATCAACTTAACATTATGTAGTAAGACAATGCGGTGGTTTTGATATATGTATTTACGTCATCTCTGCGAAATAATCACACGTTGATGACTTTACAAAGTCAAGCATATTTTGTGAATGGTTTTCCTTCTAATTCTCTCGTTAAAAAGAGGACTTTCTTCGTGAATGGAACGAATATACCGCGACGTCAAGGTGAATATGTGCGAATGGCTCCGGAAATGGCCGAAAATGGCGCTGATTACTTCTTCAATGGCACATTGGCTGTAGAGGTGTCAATCGAACAAATTTCGAACAAATTTTTTTTTCCGAATTTCGACCTGAAAAATTTTTTGGGTACGTTTTGAACAATTTCGAACAAATGTTCGTGTCGAAATTCGGAAAAAAAAATTTGTTCGAAATTTGTTCGATTGACACCTCTAATTGGCTGCTTTAATCGTCGATGATTTGCGAGATCTCGGTAGCATTATTACGAAAGAAGATCTGTAATCTTTCAGGTGAAAGCACACTTCTATGCTAATAGTTTGTCTTTTCTTTCGTGTGCATACACGAATTGAATGAGATAAAAAATACCTCTGGACGAGAGTAAGAATCTTAATTTGATATGGAGTAAGGCTCCTGCTCTTAAATGTTCTTCCAAAAGTCGTGATGGGATCCACAAATGGATTTCATTGGATTTGGTATATCTTCGACCATACTAGTATGTATCTAGCAATTGGAAAACGGGTATAGTGACAAGATCCTTTGTCATGCTGGCTCAAACGTGCCCTGATACAAATGGTCCATGCTAAGATACTTGTAGAATGTAGATGCTAATTTTCGCTCCTTCTAAGATATGTATCACACATGCCATATTAATAAATGTTGTTTATAAAATGCCATAATATTCGCATTCATAGCGATCTACTGTAGTAGCAATGTGTTTCATTAAATTCAACAGAGGTTTTCTCCACCCAACTCGCCGATCGCTGTGTGTACACAGAATAAATGAACATGAAATAAAGAATAATAATAAACACAGTGCCTCATATTTGATTTTCTGCAAAGGAAGTGGACTGATAAGAGTTGCTTGTGAAACATCTTAATTAAAATGGTCAATGTCACAATAACAATTGAATTTCTCATTAAGTTCACCAAATGAGGAATGTTGTTATTGTTTGTCGCACGAATTTCTCAATTTTGTAAACATTGATGTAGATCGATGGAAAGCTAATTGAAATTGTTAAAATATTTTCAGTCAAAATTAATTCGAAGAAAATCGTATAAAAGGTGGAGTCTCCCAACAGTTGATCAGAAAGTAATTTTGATTTCAAAGGAGTCATTAATTGTATCATTTCCAAGATGAGAGTTGCATTGTTGTTCCCGATTGCCGTTTTACTTGTTTTATTGACAATAAAGTGAGGACTGTGTTAATTTTAATAGCTTAGATAGTTCTCTGCGGCTAGGTACACATATTGATCCAAATACAATCATGTGCGAAAACGAAGTATCACACCAAAAACTTCAATAAAAGCTCACGGGCATGTGGCGGCTGTTGAACGTCAGGGTCATTTGAGGCGACGCGAGCGCCCCCAATTTCAAAGGGCACATCAATGTAATTTAACATTTCAAATCAGAACTACACAGCGCGCCAATTCGAAATATAGGGAAATATAGTGTCAACAGCCGCACCATGCTCACGGGTTTCAATGTGTACCGAGCCAATGGGAGAAAAACTTACCAATGAATTAGGCTTTAGAATTCTTCAAATCTTCCAAACGAATTGTTACTGATTGATAATCTTTTTCTTTTTCCAGCGGTTCCACTGCAGAAGGTAAATTGGTACACACTTTAAGATGGGTAGTGCATGATTCGTGTGAAATTAAAGAATAAACCAGCGAAATGTTACATATATTGTACAATTTAGATTGGGAAAATTGTA
>NW_022602169.1:0-5530 GCF_009176505.1 Sitodiplosis mosellana | reverse complement strand
GCGAGGACATTTAGAAAGTGAAGAAAAAGAATTCCATCTCATTTGCTTACGATTTTCCGTCGATGGTATGTTCAGCGCCAAAATTGTCATTTTCACCCCAGTGGAAATGCATTTGTTCAAAAATGTAGCGACCGTCTAGAAGACCACCAGTTAAGTGCGGTTGCACTCGACGATTTTCAAAAGTAACCTTTGCCGTGTGTCCATCGTTTTCAATCCAGCCTTGTCCATCCTGTGCCCAATGTCCACTATATTGTAAAGGCTTGACTTTATTCAAATTCTGGGAAATGCGTGACTCAATTGCGATCGGAGTTTGAACCTTTTTCAAGTATGAAAACGAAAGAATTGTTAAAATTGAGAAAAATAAAATGATTCGATTGAAAATAGTTGAAATAATTTTGAAAATTTACATGATCATCGCCCAAGATGTTTTCATATCTGTCGTATTTATCATATTTGCCTTTAGGCCAATTTTCATGGTCCTTCTAAAATGAAATGTGATATGTCTCATGTAACAAAATTGAGATAGAAAAGACGTTTGTCGATTCTGTTATTTTCGAATTTTCGTTGCAACACAGCGCTATTGGTTATATTTAATTCTTATATAGATCTAGATGGTGTTGCGTTTACAGAGGATATTCGTAAAATAATATATGACAAATTGTATTCGACAAACGTCTTTTGAAATATCTCAAAATTCAAAAACGTGAAATTCTGCATTTGTCGGAATCAGTGATTGGTTAGAAAATATAAATATGCTTTGATAAATATTCTAGGAAATCATAGCGTGTTAGCATGCGATGCACATGAACACAGGGAAATGGACCGTGCATTGATTGATACGAACATCTGTATTCATGTATATTGCATGCACACAAGCTAAGCTTGCCTAGAACATTTATCGAATCTCAAACCAATCTCTGATTCTGACATGTTCATTGTTCACTTTTGAGAATATGATAATGGTTCATATCAGAGATTGTTTTAGATCATCTGCATAAAGGGGATGTTTATTTTCTAATATTTTCTACGTTGAAAATTAGGAAACCTAGTAAACTGCACTTTGAGGAACACCTGAGCTAGACTGGAATGGCATAGAGTTATGACCATTGAATATAACATGGACAAGTCATTTAGTGAGATATGATTTTAGCCATAGGCATATAAAGTCTCATCAACCTAGCTAGAGGATGAGAGTGGGATTTCATGGTCAGAATCGAATGCATGCATGTATAGTCTGTGTGTAGTATACACTATGTACCGTAATGTAACTCAAGCACCTCATCCAATGTAGTCGACACATAACCGACATATCTATAGGTGAGATTGAGAGTTGTGTATGTTTCACTGACTTTGTTATGAAAGAGAAGAGTAAGTTTCTTTCGACTTAAAAATGGTTAAAAGCGAGTATGTTCATTTTTGGCGGGTCGTCGCGGTTTTTTGCGGTTTTCGTAGAACTAACTAAAGATAACAACTTCGTCTCTTCGGCAGAGTTGTAGTACTCGACGTCCTCTATAACTAAGTTGAAGATAGTTACACTGTCAAAACTTTTCAACATTTTTGTGTTGGTATTTCTGGTAATATACTATGAAATTCACGGATTACCGTGAATTCCGTATATTACCAGAAATACCAACACAAAAATATTGAAAAGTTTTGACAGTGTATCTCTATCTCTTATCAGTTTCGCGAAAAGCGCGAAAAATGCTAAGAAAAAAAAGTTTTATATAAATTTTGCTTTTTTAATTGCGCGATTTGCGCGAATCTGATAAGAGATAAGAGATAACTGTCTTCAACTTAGCTATAGAAGACGTCGAGTACTACAACTCTGCTGGAGATACCATGTAGTTATCTCTTATCAGTTGCGTGAAGACCGCGGAGGCTAGACGGTACTACAACATACTCTACTTTAACGCCAACAGAATCATCAGAAAACATACTCGCCTTTTCAAAAATATAAATCGAAGAAAAAACATACTCCACTCTCAATCTCACCCATAGATATGTAGTAAACACAAATTTGTGTTGGTCGATTTATTCTTGACATGTTGGTTTGGTGTAAATTGGGGATCTATTACTATTGAAGACAAATATTCGTAATTTTCTCAAAAACGATTGCCATGGGATGGGCCATACAAACTTGTTTCTCTCTTTTCTAACTGGAAACATCAGATTCATCTCCTTTTTAGCATTACATGAAATGTAAGGGCTACTAATCTGGTTTTTTTTTTTTGGTAAAAAAAGATTTCAAGGATTAAAGAGACCTTCTATTTTATATTCAAATTTTGTATAAAAACCTGTACTTGGTGTAACATTTTTTAAAAATGAAATAACGTTAACATGTTGTCATTCATTTTTAAAATAACTGAGAAAGGTTATTTGTTGTGAAACAAATAATCTGTACCACCATTCTTATTTTGACCTACCTTTGAAATTGTGTTTTTAACATCATTTTTCGTGATATTGGTTGAGTTTTCGGTTGTTGTTATGTTAAGTGTACGGCCTGATGAACATTTGCATGTAGATCTGAAGAATGTGTTGAATAGCTCACAAATTCCCATCGATGATGATTCAGAACGACTATAGGTTTTAAAATGTCAATTAAATGGCTACAGCATTTACCTTAAAGCCTTTTGTGTATTGATATTTGTTAACCTTGCGAGTAAGTTGGTAACTTGGTCTCCACTGTAAACACGAAAAAAGCACTAATTTGAAGGGAGAATTTGTCGAAATTGACACGAAATGATTATTTTCCTTCAGTTCAACTAATGAGCTACGATAATATCTTCTCTTATTCGAATTTATATAGCTATGTCGATGGGCGAAGATGTTTGAAAGGACATCAATCTCTGCATTGCTATAAAACAAATTAAATACATTTAACATGCATGTTATATGCATGTTATTTGTCAAATAAATATTTAAGAATATGGCAGCTACGTTAGAAAGAATGTTACAAAAAAAAAAATAACGTACACGTAATGCGCTTCAACCAAAATAAATGGTGAATAAACTCATAAATCGACCAATTATTCTTTGCAAATGCTCAGAATGGAACACTTTGTTGAAGATTCTACACCTATAAATACGTTTTTTATATTTTAGAACTAGTTTGCAACACAAAACCTAAATGACCATTAATGGTTAAGTCATAACTGAAAGGCCATATAAAGTCAATATCGATAATAATTAACAAAATCAGTGTCGATCATCGATTATACATGCATCACATTACATTATTTACGCTAATGTTTTCCTCATCTTAGTTCATTCCATTTGAGTTCTGAAAATGAAAATAGTAAGTACAAATTAATCAAATATGAATCAACACGATATTCCCATGCAAAATAACACATCGGTTAAATGAGCTAAAACAGACCGTTAGACAGTTTATTATACAGAGACTTATGCTGCCGTAAGAATGTACCGAGCCAATGGATGGTGAGTTTCGCTTCGAATATTTTCGGCTAATTCTTATCTCTCCTTTCGAACTTTTTTTTTTCGTTGTTATTTCATTAGTAGTATAGTAAACCTTAGATATCTTTCCAAAAAGCTAAAAACCATGAGTTTTTGTTCGAAAATACACTGACAATGGTCATTGGCCATTACTCAATTCCATGCATGGAATTATGAATCAGCCTTTATTTTGATGTTAGTTTGCAGAAAATTTCGACCAATTTTTATAACGAGGAAAAAAAAAGAGAATTCAATTCAGAGAAAAACAACTAATCATTTTAATCAAAATGCTTGTTTCCCGACAACCGATTATTTAATTTACAAGTCGAAATCATTTATTATAAAAATTCTTCTTTGACAGCATCAACTTGAGGGCATATTTTTGAATAGTTTATTTCTTTCAATGAAATTTTTCAATCAAGTACACTTTGAAAATTCGTCAATTTTGATGTTGAATAAATAAATAATTGTGCGCAAATGCTAACCTACGTATGCATGCTGAGTATGCTTATAATACACTGGCGTGTTGATGTTTATTCTTTTTGCCTACAAAAATGACTGTTGGTGGTTTTTCGGGCGTTTGAATGGAACGGTAATTGTTGGTGATCTTTTTATTCTCCGCATCGATCATTTCACGGAATACAGCAACCTTTGAGAATGCACATGAGTGATTAAACATCAATGAAAAAATAACATTTGTTTTCTTTCTAATTCACAAACCTGTTGCTTTGACACAATCACTGGTTTTTTATATATGATCCATGTGACAACCTTATCAAAGGTTCCCGTTGTCAATGATCCTTTGTACGTGAAATAATTGCTATCCAACTCTTGTTTCGACATCCAAAGCAACGAATCTGGAATGGATATGTGTTCATCAGCAAAATTGTCTGAATTTTTTATTTTTTTGTTTACAAAATTTGACAAAAAACGAGCATTATAAATTGAGAAAACGAGCATTACAGAAGTGTATCAATAATAAAACGAATTACATAGGTAATCCAAACTTTTCCGCTCCGCAGCAATTTATTTTACCTCCCGCTTAATATTTAACCAAAATTTCAATGTACCCTTTTTCATAGCATTTTTGACCTTAAAATATAACTATTACGACCATGTTCCATACAAAAGTGTCATTTTCGAAAAAAAATTCTAAAATTTCAAGAAATGTTGATTTCGGACTAAATTTATGGGCAAGTAGGTGTTCGGTTGTTCACAGAATCCCATTATTTTTGCAAAAAAATGGCAGTTTGCCTTGATCGAAACCCTGAAAAATGCTTTTTTCGGGTACTTCCCGTACAAAAGTGTCGTTTTTCAAGGTTTTTCAGGTCCTCAGTCGGAGGCTTATGATACAAAATTGGTAAATCAGAATGGGCTCAAAATCAATCCGCAGCTTTGTCTCGACATGCCAAAACTTTTGGCTTTTACAGATCTCAATTATCTTGCCAACTTTTTGAGATAATCGGCGAACAAAAAACGCGAACGCGGACGACGCACATTTTTACACATTTTTCATAGTAAACAACGTATTATTGGCGGCAGATAGGTCTTGATCGATAGAATTTGTTCCCATCTACATAGCCTAGTATACAGATATGTGCTTTTTGAAGTTTGGCATGACGTTATAGTGGTCCGAAAGAGGAGATGTCATGAAATTTTTGCTAGTAAAACCAATACTTTTCCATACAAACAAAGTTTGCGGAAGAGCAATACAGTTGCAAAAACGCTATTTTTTGTCTTCTCTTTCAAAAAGTGGCAACAGGAATCAATGAAAAGACTGTGAATTACCTGAATCAATGGATGATTCTGTATCTGGGTCGATTATATATGGAATTTCGTTGGAAATTTTCGAGAACGGAATATTGTTTGCGTTTTTCTTGACTTGAATGAGGAAGGCGATGACAACGAGACCGTTCTTGTATTTAAGTGCCTCCGCACAATCGCCATATTTCGAATTGTAGTGCACCAAATGCGCTTCCATTGCATATCTACACAAAGTTTTGAAGAAATGGAAAAAAAGAGTGGAAAAAGCGAGGACATTTAGAAAGTGAAGAAAAAGAATTCCATCTCATTTGCT
>NW_022602168.1:0-1954 GCF_009176505.1 Sitodiplosis mosellana | reverse complement strand
AGGAGAAAAAAAAATACACATCATTTGGGTGCATATGAAGTGCATCGCCCATATGCTACACAACATCATAGGCCATTCTGAATTTGCCATGTTGCGTACGCAATCTTTTTGCACCAACACAGGAAATTCTGTTCCATACAAAATGACTCGCTACCCATTTCATCATAAGTTTTAATGTGCTTTTTCATATTTTGATAATTATTTGCTTGTTATAAATAACGAAAAGTGCTACGAACACTGATTCTAACATAATTTTGAGAGCATCATCCTCCCGAAAAAGCTTGATGATAAAATGTATCGTGGAAATGAAATGCATGAACTGTATGGTATAACCATATAAAAATAAACTTCTTAATTGGTTTATATGCTTCGTTTTTTTTCGGGACAGATTAAATTGAACATCAAAACTTGTGGTCTGTTTGAAAATCATCTTTGCCTGTTCCACGGTATATTTCCACCACAAAATCAACCTAATTTGAACCGACGAGCGATATATTTATCATGCCATCGAATGACTTTATTTTTCAAACTTCTCGACAAACTCTTTCAATCATAATCGATTGATTGGGGTGAAGAGAAGTATCAAGGTCATTCACTGTGAATGATTCACATAGACGATTCAATTACGATGCGTATATTCGATTTGTCATTTGGATCGCTTGACTCTCGCCTAATCGGAGTTAACAAATCATCCAATTTAAAGTGTGGTTGGATTTTCGGCGACTTTTTTTTTTCTTTTTCGTCACTCGCATTGACACGCCACCAGAAATGGGTCTATATATCGTCTGCGCTCGTTTGAACCCATATTTTCGTCTTATGATTGACATCATACTGTAAATCAATGTCGTCGAAAATTATTATCATCCATCCATATGCTCGTCTGTGTCTCATATCACTTGGCCTCGTTTTACATCAGTACTCCGCCGTTCGATTCTCCCATTGTGCTTTTCAATGGAGTATCTTCCACATTTGCCGAAAGAAATGTGTTGGGAGAAGAGAGAAAATTCGATATCGGAAAATGTGTTTTCAATTTTCTTTGTATTTTTTTTTCTTGTTGTTGTCGCAGTACGACGATGTGCATGTTCTCTTGTTTGACAAACTTCGTCTAAATCAAACATCATTTTATTCACAATCTGTTTTGTGTGAGTGTGTGTGTGTGTGTGTGCCAGGGCACAGTTTCCATTTATGATGAAAATGTCGACTCCAATGAAATGGAACGATATGCTGAAAATTAGATGAAAAAGAGCAGGCGAAAGCGGAGAGAATAGAGACAAAAATATGACGAACCTGAAAATTGATCATAAATCATGTTCGAATACTTTGAATCACACACAGTCTGTGCCCTCGGTGTTCTGCGCAAAATGGAAAAAAATGTAGTCTTTCTGGGCAAAATCAGATGAATCATGACCCGACCCGACCCGTTCCGACCCTCAACTATGACGTCAAGAACCAAATTACGTTCGAATATACACTTTTTTTAAACCTGCTTTCATACTTTGCTCTCTCTGAGCAATCAAAGCAAATATTCCGGCGCACTTTTCCTATCAATTTTTCCAACATTTTACCATAAGAAATTTTCTCTCAAAACACATAATATTAGCCATTCTATTTGCACTCATTACGATGTCTATCGCCGGTTTTTCTTCTGCGTTTAGTGCATAGAGTGACTAGTCGGGCGCAATCAAGACGCGCGCGTATATTCTCCCTTCAACTATCACCCAATCATCAATGTATGGAGAGGAAATGGGCGTCTAATAGCATGGCATAGAACACGTTTACACACGAGTAAATTATTATTGCAGTTTGGCGTCGGGGCGCATTCCACTCGGGTGAAGAAACAATGACGTTAATAAAATGTTGAACAATCGAAAAGCAACAGAAAAAAAAGAATGAAAATATTATGAAAAGCGCACACAAGTATAAAATGAACACATTAGAACATTTGGTTCAATAT
>NW_022602167.1:0-1410 GCF_009176505.1 Sitodiplosis mosellana | reverse complement strand
GTGCTAATGGAGTGTTTGTGTGGTCACTTCTGAGAATTAGCGGTGTCATGAAAGTAAGTTCGTAATTTTCATTTCAGACATTGACATATATATTTATCACATGTTCGTCAAATTCATCACTGTGCATAAATTTTATTACATCCATCGCATCTCTTCCTCGGTTGAAGGAAATGTCGAAACTGGATTCAAGCAAACCAAAAAAGTCTAACCACATGAACAAGAGAGAGAGAGAGAGAGAGAGAGAGAGAGAGAGAGAGAGATTGCGAATTCCGTTATTGCTGGAAAATGCTCAAGTTAAATGAAAATAAACGTGACAGCATTAAGCCATGTTCGTGTATTACCACTAACTATATACACAGTGCTTAAAGCGAAAGAATAAAGTCCATTCGACAGATTTACTGCACCTCAGCCATTTCGCACCATAGCGCTTTCAATTTTCATCTTCATCGAATGATAATTATGTAGCTTGCGCTTTAATGCATTTCCAGTGAAACACCGAAGCCCGATGAATTACTTACAATGTCCTACTATTCACATTAAACTGAAAAACCGATTGAGATGCATCGTTCCGTTTTGTCCGTTTAAACTTTGAATTGGAAAGTTTGAAGGCTTGAATAATAGATTTAGGTTTGATTGAACTTTATTTCGATAGTTAAAACTATCAAAGTACAACATTAGCCCCTTTTTTAGTCGGCAGGTGGTGAAATATTAGGTACACGTACAATAAACTGTACAACAAATGAAACGATAGAAAAATACAATGTTGCTGGATTTTTTTCACTTTACTTCCTCAAGCGTATGAAAGTTAAAACGTAGACATAATTCATTTATTTAGCACAAGTACCTGACGAATTTATGCACATTTTGTTAAAAATGGTTAGTTTTTCAGTGAATCAGCTGCAGCATACAAAAGCGCAGTACACGCTGCTTCTATTACACGATCAACGTAAATGTAATCTGGCCTTTTGAATTCAACTTTACCTTTTGGTGGACACTTGTGCTACACCGTTATGTTTTATTTCAGTGGCCATCATAAGCGTTCGTGCTGTTGCAAACTTTTTCAAAGCCTATCTACTGCAGTAAGGCATATGGATATAATAATGAATTAGGTTTATATGAAGTATGGATGTGCTTGTGCAACTGCCTCGTCGAACTGTATCAAAATATTGCACATGTGTATATTTCATGTTTGCTATTGCACTTATTTTCGAGATTCTCATCATAAATGTGTAATTTGATACACTGACAACGGTTTTCTAAGTGCATACAAAAATTATTCCTGCTTTGAAGCCGATTTTGCCGGAGATAGCGCACGCCATGAATGAAATATATCCGAATAATTATTTAATGCAAATTCAATCTGTTTTTTTCTCCTCTTGTTGTTGTTTCTTGTTGAATGCCTGCAGATGT
>NW_022602166.1:0-1954 GCF_009176505.1 Sitodiplosis mosellana | reverse complement strand
ATATTGAACCAAATGTTCTAATGTGTTCATTTTATACTTGTGTGCGCTTTTCATAATATTTTCATTCTTTTTTTTCTGTTGCTTTTCGATTGTTCAACATTTTATTAACGTCATTGTTTCTTCACCCGAGTGGAATGCGCCCCGACGCCAAACTGCAATAATAATTTACTCGTGTGTAAACGTGTTCTATGCCATGCTATTAGACGCCCATTTCCTCTCCATACATTGATGATTGGGTGATAGTTGAAGGGAGAATATACGCGCGCGTCTTGATTGCGCCCGACTAGTCACTCTATGCACTAAACGCAGAAGAAAAACCGGCGATAGACATCGTAATGAGTGCAAATAGAATGGCTAATATTATGTGTTTTGAGAGAAAATTTCTTATGGTAAAATGTTGGAAAAATTGATAGGAAAAGTGCGCCGGAATATTTGCTTTGATTGCTCAGAGAGAGCAAAGTATGAAAGCAGGTTTAAAAAAAGTGTATATTCGAACGTAATTTGGTTCTTGACGTCATAGTTGAGGGTCGGAACGGGTCGGGTCGGGTCATGATTCATCTGATTTTGCCCAGAAAGACTACATTTTTTTCCATTTTGCGCAGAACACCGAGGGCACAGACTGTGTGTGATTCAAAGTATTCGAACATGATTTATGATCAATTTTCAGGTTCGTCATATTTTTGTCTCTATTCTCTCCGCTTTCGCCTGCTCTTTTTCATCTAATTTTCAGCATATCGTTCCATTTCATTGGAGTCGACATTTTCATCATAAATGGAAACTGTGCCCTGGCACACACACACACACACACTCACACAAAACAGATTGTGAATAAAATGATGTTTGATTTAGACGAAGTTTGTCAAACAAGAGAACATGCACATCGTCGTACTGCGACAACAACAAGAAAAAAAAATACAAAGAAAATTGAAAACACATTTTCCGATATCGAATTTTCTCTCTTCTCCCAACACATTTCTTTCGGCAAATGTGGAAGATACTCCATTGAAAAGCACAATGGGAGAATCGAACGGCGGAGTACTGATGTAAAACGAGGCCAAGTGATATGAGACACAGACGAGCATATGGATGGATGATAATAATTTTCGACGACATTGATTTACAGTATGATGTCAATCATAAGACGAAAATATGGGTTCAAACGAGCGCAGACGATATATAGACCCATTTCTGGTGGCGTGTCAATGCGAGTGACGAAAAAGAAAAAAAAAAGTCGCCGAAAATCCAACCACACTTTAAATTGGATGATTTGTTAACTCCGATTAGGCGAGAGTCAAGCGATCCAAATGACAAATCGAATATACGCATCGTAATTGAATCGTCTATGTGAATCATTCACAGTGAATGACCTTGATACTTCTCTTCACCCCAATCAATCGATTATGATTGAAAGAGTTTGTCGAGAAGTTTGAAAAATAAAGTCATTCGATGGCATGATAAATATATCGCTCGTCGGTTCAAATTAGGTTGATTTTGTGGTGGAAATATACCGTGGAACAGGCAAAGATGATTTTCAAACAGACCACAAGTTTTGATGTTCAATTTAATCTGTCCCGAAAAAAAACGAAGCATATAAACCAATTAAGAAGTTTATTTTTATATGGTTATACCATACAGTTCATGCATTTCATTTCCACGATACATTTTATCATCAAGCTTTTTCGGGAGGATGATGCTCTCAAAATTATGTTAGAATCAGTGTTCGTAGCACTTTTCGTTATTTATAACAAGCAAATAATTATCAAAATATGAAAAAGCACATTAAAACTTATGATGAAATGGGTAGCGAGTCATTTTGTATGGAACAGAATTTCCTGTGTTGGTGCAAAAAGATTGCGTACGCAACATGGCAAATTCAGAATGGCCTATGATGTTGTGTAGCATATGGGCGATGCACTTCATATGCACCCAAATGATGTGTATTTTTTTTTCTCCT
>NW_022602165.1:0-2486 GCF_009176505.1 Sitodiplosis mosellana | reverse complement strand
GCGCGTGAGCGATTATGTGAGGGTGAATTGAAAAATGTTGAACGTTAGATGGAAAAGCGGTTCTACTGGCAGTGAGCATCCCCAAAATAAACGTATAGAAGAAAAAATAGGAAAATCGCACGCAATAACAATGATGAAACGGTATTGCATGTTGCAAGAATGATTGAGAAAATAAAATAGGGAAAGTACACCGCAGTGATTGAAGAGGATGTGATGCTGATGAAAAGAGCATATATGGAGCATAAAATACGATTCACATACAAATGATTTCTTGCAACAGTTTTAAGATTGAATTCAATTCATTGTGCAATGAAAAATCAACATTAATCCACAATCAATAAACGCTTCTTCATTGTTTTTATGGCAAAAATAAAAGATTCTACGTACACAAAAAACAATGTAAGACAAAAGTGAATAATTTAAACAATTTCTTCATGACTCGGGCGAGAATATTTTACCTTTCTTCGAAGAGTTTTATAACCGAAGTGAAATCTCCGAATGTCAAAACATGTGTCATATCAGAATACGAAGTACGTGGTAATTTTACACTTCACCCAAGGTCATTTCCAGAAACTAGTTTCATTGTAATTTGAATTGTATCGACTTTCGCTAGTACAGTGCATAATATTAAACGCACTCATTCATTTTTCATTGTTTTAAAATTCCGCGCGAAAAAGATACATCAAGTCTTGATGTGAATGGATGCGTTTAGTATTATGGCATCTGGCGTTGCTGTGCCCATTGACACGATACTAGCAATCGTCAGATTAAATTTATTCGTCATCAAAGAATAAAATAAAATAAGCAAGAACCATGTATGTTTTATATCAATTTTCTTTTATAAGAGCATTTCTTCATGATGCGGTGCAAATTTTTTCTCCCTTCCTATGTACATTTTAATGAAACTAATCGAATTTTTGGTGGTTTCACTTCGATGGATTTACAAGAAAGGGACTTGTTATTGTCAAAATAATGATGAGACTCAAATTACGAAGCCAAAAACACAATAGTGTAGTGCCATTTGAATTGGCTACCCATAATGCGAAATAGAAATTCGAATGAAGTGATGAAATCGATAAGAGGAACCAAAATCCCTTCCACCATACCGTGCAGCTTCATTAATGACATTTGAAATTTAATGAGTGATTTTTTTTCGTAATTCATTCTGATTGAAACCTTTGTTTGCGGTTAAGGAAAACCACAAAAATATAAAATGCTGGCAAATGAATATGTGGCTGAAGAATATTGGGTTGCCATAAGAGATAATGAATGTGCAATTGTTGTTGAAAGCAGAAAAAGAGCGAGCTCGTTGTCAACGATTTCTGCAAAAATTGTCACCGTATAGAATTTCAGCAGATGTTAATTTAATCCTCTTCAATGAACCTTTCGGAATTAATTAGTCGAAGAAAAAAAGAACGAAAAGCACTGCGAACGGAAGTAAGCCAATTTACAAACGAATGAAAAGATTGGAATAATAGGAACATGGAATTATCTTTTGAAATGGACATCGTTGAAATGAACCAGTAATAAATCTTCAATCTAACTGAAAAAAGAGTAACATAAAACTTTGGACTTTAGTTACACAGTGTGAAATCACAGAATCACACATACTGAAATACTGACCTAGTTCTGTGTAATGACTTTCTATTGTGATGAACCAATGATATGATCTTTTTTAATCTAATAAGAGAATTCTACCTTAAAGTTGGATTACTATGGGACAATCATACAACCGAAAAAGAAAAGAAGATAACCTTCCCCATCTGACATGAGTGTTGATTACTTTTTGAAATACTGAAAAAATAGTAGAAATAATGATTGAAATTCAAGAGAAAACAAATGCATTGCAGTCGAAAAAACACCAAAAGTGATTTCATCGAGTGTTTTTCATTCAAATTCACGCATTATTGATACATTTTGCAAGATAATTCGTATCTTAACGAACGGAAAATGATGATCGCAGTCGAAAAAACACCGAAGGAATGTGACTTTTGATTTTCTTCTTAAAAGGAGTTCCGTTAACCCGATTAGGTTAACAGAAAACGTGAATCAAAATTGACGAGTGAAAATAAAAGAAAATCTAAAGCCTTTGAATTTCAGCCAACAAATGAACGTACACAAGACAATGACATCACACAAAATCACAGCAAAAGAAATCTAGAGCGGAACAAATAAAAATAAAAGAAGAAGAAGAAGAACAAATAGGTACACACTGGAATAAATGATCGAACGAATTTATATGTCTCAACGGGGTTTGACAGTTTCGAGGTAACACCAGGAAAAATATATATATTGTTCATTGCACACGAGCATTTGGGTATTTTCAGTGCATTATGGGTGACAAGTGAGATCAAAGTCGACAATGTATATTTATGTATATGCTTAGATTGTTGTTGTTGTTGTTGAAAAATGGAGAGATGCATAACGTGACAAATGCAAAATAACAAAATAAATATACAAATACGTGTACAAAATGATGGAAGACA
>NW_022602164.1:0-2486 GCF_009176505.1 Sitodiplosis mosellana | reverse complement strand
TGTCTTCCATCATTTTGTACACGTATTTGTATATTTATTTTGTTATTTTGCATTTGTCACGTTATGCATCTCTCCATTTTTCAACAACAACAACAACAATCTAAGCATATACATAAATATACATTGTCGACTTTGATCTCACTTGTCACCCATAATGCACTGAAAATACCCAAATGCTCGTGTGCAATGAACAATATATATATTTTTCCTGGTGTTACCTCGAAACTGTCAAACCCCGTTGAGACATATAAATTCGTTCGATCATTTATTCCAGTGTGTACCTATTTGTTCTTCTTCTTCTTCTTTTATTTTTATTTGTTCCGCTCTAGATTTCTTTTGCTGTGATTTTGTGTGATGTCATTGTCTTGTGTACGTTCATTTGTTGGCTGAAATTCAAAGGCTTTAGATTTTCTTTTATTTTCACTCGTCAATTTTGATTCACGTTTTCTGTTAACCTAATCGGGTTAACGGAACTCCTTTTAAGAAGAAAATCAAAAGTCACATTCCTTCGGTGTTTTTTCGACTGCGATCATCATTTTCCGTTCGTTAAGATACGAATTATCTTGCAAAATGTATCAATAATGCGTGAATTTGAATGAAAAACACTCGATGAAATCACTTTTGGTGTTTTTTCGACTGCAATGCATTTGTTTTCTCTTGAATTTCAATCATTATTTCTACTATTTTTTCAGTATTTCAAAAAGTAATCAACACTCATGTCAGATGGGGAAGGTTATCTTCTTTTCTTTTTCGGTTGTATGATTGTCCCATAGTAATCCAACTTTAAGGTAGAATTCTCTTATTAGATTAAAAAAGATCATATCATTGGTTCATCACAATAGAAAGTCATTACACAGAACTAGGTCAGTATTTCAGTATGTGTGATTCTGTGATTTCACACTGTGTAACTAAAGTCCAAAGTTTTATGTTACTCTTTTTTCAGTTAGATTGAAGATTTATTACTGGTTCATTTCAACGATGTCCATTTCAAAAGATAATTCCATGTTCCTATTATTCCAATCTTTTCATTCGTTTGTAAATTGGCTTACTTCCGTTCGCAGTGCTTTTCGTTCTTTTTTTCTTCGACTAATTAATTCCGAAAGGTTCATTGAAGAGGATTAAATTAACATCTGCTGAAATTCTATACGGTGACAATTTTTGCAGAAATCGTTGACAACGAGCTCGCTCTTTTTCTGCTTTCAACAACAATTGCACATTCATTATCTCTTATGGCAACCCAATATTCTTCAGCCACATATTCATTTGCCAGCATTTTATATTTTTGTGGTTTTCCTTAACCGCAAACAAAGGTTTCAATCAGAATGAATTACGAAAAAAAATCACTCATTAAATTTCAAATGTCATTAATGAAGCTGCACGGTATGGTGGAAGGGATTTTGGTTCCTCTTATCGATTTCATCACTTCATTCGAATTTCTATTTCGCATTATGGGTAGCCAATTCAAATGGCACTACACTATTGTGTTTTTGGCTTCGTAATTTGAGTCTCATCATTATTTTGACAATAACAAGTCCCTTTCTTGTAAATCCATCGAAGTGAAACCACCAAAAATTCGATTAGTTTCATTAAAATGTACATAGGAAGGGAGAAAAAATTTGCACCGCATCATGAAGAAATGCTCTTATAAAAGAAAATTGATATAAAACATACATGGTTCTTGCTTATTTTATTTTATTCTTTGATGACGAATAAATTTAATCTGACGATTGCTAGTATCGTGTCAATGGGCACAGCAACGCCAGATGCCATAATACTAAACGCATCCATTCACATCAAGACTTGATGTATCTTTTTCGCGCGGAATTTTAAAACAATGAAAAATGAATGAGTGCGTTTAATATTATGCACTGTACTAGCGAAAGTCGATACAATTCAAATTACAATGAAACTAGTTTCTGGAAATGACCTTGGGTGAAGTGTAAAATTACCACGTACTTCGTATTCTGATATGACACATGTTTTGACATTCGGAGATTTCACTTCGGTTATAAAACTCTTCGAAGAAAGGTAAAATATTCTCGCCCGAGTCATGAAGAAATTGTTTAAATTATTCACTTTTGTCTTACATTGTTTTTTGTGTACGTAGAATCTTTTATTTTTGCCATAAAAACAATGAAGAAGCGTTTATTGATTGTGGATTAATGTTGATTTTTCATTGCACAATGAATTGAATTCAATCTTAAAACTGTTGCAAGAAATCATTTGTATGTGAATCGTATTTTATGCTCCATATATGCTCTTTTCATCAGCATCACATCCTCTTCAATCACTGCGGTGTACTTTCCCTATTTTATTTTCTCAATCATTCTTGCAACATGCAATACCGTTTCATCATTGTTATTGCGTGCGATTTTCCTATTTTTTCTTCTATACGTTTATTTTGGGGATGCTCACTGCCAGTAGAACCGCTTTTCCATCTAACGTTCAACATTTTTCAATTCACCCTCACATAATCGCTCACGCGC
>NW_022602163.1:0-2775 GCF_009176505.1 Sitodiplosis mosellana | reverse complement strand
ACATCTGCAGGCATTCAACAAGAAACAACAACAAGAGGAGAAAAAAACAGATTGAATTTGCATTAAATAATTATTCGGATATATTTCATTCATGGCGTGCGCTATCTCCGGCAAAATCGGCTTCAAAGCAGGAATAATTTTTGTATGCACTTAGAAAACCGTTGTCAGTGTATCAAATTACACATTTATGATGAGAATCTCGAAAATAAGTGCAATAGCAAACATGAAATATACACATGTGCAATATTTTGATACAGTTCGACGAGGCAGTTGCACAAGCACATCCATACTTCATATAAACCTAATTCATTATTATATCCATATGCCTTACTGCAGTAGATAGGCTTTGAAAAAGTTTGCAACAGCACGAACGCTTATGATGGCCACTGAAATAAAACATAACGGTGTAGCACAAGTGTCCACCAAAAGGTAAAGTTGAATTCAAAAGGCCAGATTACATTTACGTTGATCGTGTAATAGAAGCAGCGTGTACTGCGCTTTTGTATGCTGCAGCTGATTCACTGAAAAACTAACCATTTTTAACAAAATGTGCATAAATTCGTCAGGTACTTGTGCTAAATAAATGAATTATGTCTACGTTTTAACTTTCATACGCTTGAGGAAGTAAAGTGAAAAAAATCCAGCAACATTGTATTTTTCTATCGTTTCATTTGTTGTACAGTTTATTGTACGTGTACCTAATATTTCACCACCTGCCGACTAAAAAAGGGGCTAATGTTGTACTTTGATAGTTTTAACTATCGAAATAAAGTTCAATCAAACCTAAATCTATTATTCAAGCCTTCAAACTTTCCAATTCAAAGTTTAAACGGACAAAACGGAACGATGCATCTCAATCGGTTTTTCAGTTTAATGTGAATAGTAGGACATTGTAAGTAATTCATCGGGCTTCGGTGTTTCACTGGAAATGCATTAAAGCGCAAGCTACATAATTATCATTCGATGAAGATGAAAATTGAAAGCGCTATGGTGCGAAATGGCTGAGGTGCAGTAAATCTGTCGAATGGACTTTATTCTTTCGCTTTAAGCACTGTGTATATAGTTAGTGGTAATACACGAACATGGCTTAATGCTGTCACGTTTATTTTCATTTAACTTGAGCATTTTCCAGCAATAACGGAATTCGCAATCTCTCTCTCTCTCTCTCTCTCTCTCTCTCTCTCTCTCTCTTGTTCATGTGGTTAGACTTTTTTGGTTTGCTTGAATCCAGTTTCGACATTTCCTTCAACCGAGGAAGAGATGCGATGGATGTAATAAAATTTATGCACAGTGATGAATTTGACGAACATGTGATAAATATATATGTCAATGTCTGAAATGAAAATTACGAACTTACTTTCATGACACCGCTAATTCTCAGAAGTGACCACACAAACACTCCATTAGCACAAACTAATTATTTTCTTTAAAAACTTGAATTAATCTTTTCGATGGTCTTTAATCGATATCAAATTTACCCATAATTCTAACTCCTATAACTCAATGACCGAGCTCTTACGTGACGTTAGATTTTTAAGACGTACACCGTGTACTTGAATGATATACCGAACGGAAGGAAATCGTGTCAATTTGTAAACAAAAGCAAATTGTTTCACTGATTTTTAACTTTCATTCATACATTTACGTACTTTTAACACCTATATCGATTTTAGCATCATAACATCTAAACTATCTTTACTTTCCTATACCCAATTGCATTAACCATAAAACTTGCTAACGTGTCTTGAATTTCTTCGTAAATTTTTTTTTTCCTTTATTCTCTTTAAAAATCGAACAAATTTGTCTATTGCATCTAATCTGGGGGGATAAATTTTTACTTCCTTTATCTATTAGATAATATTAATAACACTAACAACAACAACAAAGTTTTCAAAAAAAAAAAAAATTAATAAATAAAATAATTCAAATTTTCTCAATATTTAATTGGACCATGGCTGTTGTAAAACACAATAATATAAACGATTCACCCCCGGAACAAAACATTAACATCAAAACCTATTGCGTTATCTTTTTATTTTTGAATCCACAATTTTTATGCGCATGAAACAATTAACCCAAGACCAAATACCGACGTACGCGCAAGATACGCAATAGGTTTTGATGTTAATGTTTTGTTCCGGGGGTGAATCGTTTATATTATTGTGTTTTACAACAGCCATGGTCCAATTAAATATTGAGAAAATTTGAATTATTTTATTTATTAATTTTTTTTTTTTTTTGAAAACTTTGTTGTTGTTGTTAGTGTTATTAATATTATCTAATAGATAAAGGAGGTAAAAATTTATCCCCCCAGATTAGATGCAATAGACAAATTTGTTCGATTTTTAAAGAGAATAAAGGAAAAAAAAAAAAAAAATTTACGAAGAAATTCAAGACACGTTAGCAAGTTTTATGGTTAATGCAATTGGGTATAGGAAAGTAAAGATAGTTTAGATGTTATGATGCTAAAATCGATATAGGTGTTAAAAGTACGTAAATGTATGAATGAAAGTTAAAAATCAGTGAAACAATTTGCTTTTGTTTACAAATTGACACGATTTCCTTCCGTTCGGTATATCATTCAAGTACACGGTGTACGTCTTAAAAATCTAACGTCACGTAAGAGCTCGGTCATTGAGTTATAGGAGTTAGAATTATGGGTAAATTTGATATCGATTAAAGACCATCGAAAAGATTAATTCAAGTTTTTAAAGAAAATAATTAGTTTGTGCTAATGGAGTGTTTGTGTGGTCACTTCTGAGAATTAGCGGTGTC
>NW_022602162.1:0-1920 GCF_009176505.1 Sitodiplosis mosellana | reverse complement strand
AAATGAATAGGCAAGAATGCGAACGTATCGACATAAGGGACAAATCCTAATTGAAACAGAAATGCTTGTCGCTTTTTTGTCTCGCTCGAATGTTGATTCGAAGTTTTTTCATTTGTGTTTAGAATACGATTTGGAAATGGTTTAATAATATCGACCGTAGACGTTAGCCAACACAAAAATATCTGATACCGTTTTTTTTGTGCACGTTCAACAGAAAACACGTATAGGAATTTTCCTAGCTCTCTTTTTTAAAGTGACAATTTTTTCCCTCCTCTTTTTGTTTTTGCTCTTCCAATCCGATACAAATCCAGCGAAATGGTCGATATGTTGCGTCGATAAATTTTAGACAAACTTCCAAAGTGAAATTCGTTGCGCAAGCAGATGGCAAACTGATTTCCATTATTGTTGTTTTAGTTTTTGTGGTTATTGCTTGGTTCGTGCACATTTTTTTCTTCTATTTTATGCGCAGTAATTTGCTTTGAATTCAACTACTTTGTCCACTCTTGTGTTATTTAACAATATTCAACATCTAAAATGCAAATGCCATCGAACCACGTCTGCTGCTTTCATATAATAATTTGTGAATGTGGAACATCTTGCGTTTCCCAATGCAAAACTAAGCACTGGGGAAAACGTTCCATGAAAATGCGATGAAAAGTATTGTCGAAGTTTAGTCGGAATATGTCTCATAAAAAAAGTTGAACCCTTGTAAAAAGTGAGAGAATGAACGAGAGCAGAGGCAAATCAAAGAGATAAAAACAATATCAATATCGATAGATATCGGCATTATAATATCAAGTACTTGACTTTGTCAAGCTAAGAGACATGAACCGAACATGAAAGCCATCGATTGCGTGCGACATTCATATTTCGTTGAGTGGGTTGTCATTTTATTGATTTTCGTTTTTGTGACGCTCTTAATTCAACCGAGAAGAAAGATGTATTTGAGTGGCAACTTGTTGCGTTCGCGTTTTATCTCTCCTTCAAGTAAGAAGAGTAGAAGCAGGAGAAACGTATCGACTGAGGTAGCGAGAGAAAGATAGGGAAAAAAGAGAGACAAGCGTAAAAACTCCATAACTTTCTTGTGAATGAAATCAAATCGAACAACGGCTACAAATTACCGAATTGGTCGACTGCAACAATGTAACCATTTTCAAGTGTAAAACTATCTGTTGCCGAATCCGGCTTAATTTGTTCCCACTTCCGATTCCATTTTGAGTTTTCAATGAGTCATTTATCATGCAATTAGTCAAGGACTACGGGGGGAAAAACCAGCAAACCATATTCAGAAAATAGGCCAAAATTAAATGGTATGTGGTGATGAACGGATTAGTTTAATGTGTGAAAAAATGATCTGGTAATTGCGTCAAGTGTATGTGAATGTGGTGACAGGCATTTTGCCCATAATTACACGGATACATTGAATGCTATTCATAGCGTTTTGTGTCATGCTTATCAAAACCATCATCCACTGCCTTCCTCTCACTCTCCCGCCAGCACGTGCACACAATGAGCATATTACACGACTACCGGATTTGTATGAACGACATTTTGCTAATGTGTTTATGTGCACCTGCCAGTTATAATTTATTAACGCATTTAGGTAAAATCACCGAATTAAATGTGCGCTATCAAACACATCAATTTTGAATTTGTATTCCAAAGCCACTCCGCTCACATGCCGTGCAAGGCATTGTGTATCGGATGGCAGTTGGGAACGAGAGTGGATCATGCTGGTGTTGCTGACAGTCAAATCCGTACACACACATACATGATTCGTGCAAGCATTTTCCAATACCTCTGTATTTTGTTCTAGCTACTTCTGCAGGGCGAACACAACAGACATCATTCTGGCAATACATCAAAATTCTGTGCATTTCTCTCCCACTCTCACTCTCTCTCTCTATCCCTGTTTTAACA
>NW_022602161.1:0-1929 GCF_009176505.1 Sitodiplosis mosellana | reverse complement strand
AAATGAATAGGCAAGAATGCGAACGTATCGACATAAGGGACAAATCCGAATTGAAACAGAAATGCTTGTCGCTTTTTTGTCTCGCTCGAATGTTGATTCGAAGTTTTTTCATTTGTGTTTAGAATACGAATTGGAAATGGTTTAATAATATCGAACGTAGACGTTAGCCAACACAAAAATATCTGATACCGTTTTTTTTTGTGCACGTTCAACAGAAAACATGTATAGGAATTTTCCTAGCTCTCTTTTTTAAAGTGACAATTTTTTCCCTCCTCTTTTTGTTTTTGCTCTTCCAATCCGATACAAATCCAGCGAAGTGGTCGATATGTTGCGTCGATAAATTTTACACAAACTTCCAAAGTAAAATTCGTTGCGCAAGCAGATGGCAAACTGATTTCCATTATTGTTGTTTTAGTTTTTGTGGTTATTGCTTGGTTCGTGCACATTTTTTTCTTCTATTTTATGCGCAGTAATTTGCTTTGAATTCAACTACTTTGTCCATTCTTGTGTTATTTAACAATATTCAACATCTAAAATGCAAATACCATCGAACCACGTCTGCTGCTTTCATATAATAATTTGTGAGTGTGGAACATCTTGCGTTTCCCAATGCAAAACTAAGCACTGGGGAAAACGTTTCATGAAAATACGATGAAAAGTATTGTCGAAGTTTAGTCGGAATATGTCTCATAAAAAAAATTTGAACCCTTGTAAAAAGTGAGAGAACGAACGAGAGCAGAGGCAAATCAAAGAGATAAAAACAATATCAATATCGATAGATATCGGCATTATAATATCAAGTACTTGACTTTGTCAAGCTAAGAGACATGAACCGAACATGAAAGCCATCGATTGCGTGCGACATTCATATTTCGTTGAGTGGGTTGTCATTTTATTGATTTTCGTTTTTGTGACGCTCTTAATTCAACTGAGAAGAAAGATGTATTTGAGTGGCAACTTGTTGCGTTCGCGTTTTATCTCTCCTTCAAGTAAGAAGAGTAGAAGCAGGAGAAACGTAACGTATCGGCTGAGTGGTAGCGAGAGAAAGATAGAGAAAAAAGAGAGACAAGCGTAAAAACTCCATAACTTTCTTGTGAATGAAATCAAATCGAACAACGGCTACAAATTACCGAATTGGTCGCCTGCAACAATGTAACCATTTTCAAGTGTAAAACTATCTGTTGCCAAATCCGGCTTAATTTGTTCCCACTTCCGATTCCATTTTGAGTTTTCAATGAGTCATTTATCATGCAATTAGTCAAGGACTACGGGGGGACAAAACCAGCAAACCATATTCAGAAAATAGGCCAAAATTAAATGGTATGTGGTGATGAACGGATTAGTTTAATGTGTGAAAAAATGATCTGGTAATTGCGTCAAGTGTATGTGAATGTGGTGACAGGCATTTTGCCCATAATTACACGGATACATTGAATGCTATTCATAGCGTTTTGTGTCATGCTTATCAAAACCATCATCCACTGCCTTCCTCTCACTCTCCCGCCAGCACGTGCACACAATGAGCATATTACACGACTACCGGATTTGTATGAATGACATTTTGCTAATGTGTTTATGTGCACCTGCCAGTTATAATTTATTAACGCATTTAAGTAAAATCACCGAATTAAATGTGCGCTATCAAACACATCAATTTTGAATTTGTATTCCAAAGCCACTCCGCTCACATGCCGTGCAAGGCATTGTGTATCGGATGGCAGTTGGGAACGAGAGTGGATCATGCTGGTGTTGCTGACAGTCAAATCCGTACACACACATACATGATTCGTGCAAGCATTTTCCAATACCTCTGTATTTTGTTCTAGCTACTTCTGCAGGGCGAACACAACAGACATCATTCTGGCAATACATCAAAATTCTGTGCATTTCTCTCCCACTCTCACTTTCTCTCTCTATCCCTGTTTTAAC
>NW_022602160.1:0-1704 GCF_009176505.1 Sitodiplosis mosellana | reverse complement strand
TACGTGTTCGCTTTTTAAGACTATTTCTATATCATCTGTTGAAAACATTGCAGACTGACTGCATTATGACGCAATCGGTACAATGAACCGTTCAAAGAATGAGGATGGATTGATATTTCATCCAACGTATTGATTCAGTGTGTAATGTAATTTAAAAAAAAAAGTAATGATTCCCCAATGCAAGCAAGTCATTGTTTTAGACCATAAATTGCATCAAAAGCATCACATTCGATGTAATGGTATTACCACATTCGACTTGCAATAACTGTATCAACGTCAATTTGTTCGAACTGGCTAATAAAATAATGAATGTACCGACAGTGTCGATATTAATGTTCCCGTTTATAACGTACGAAAACGGGAAACCATAAACTGAAATGGCTTTTCATAAATCAGGATATTGGAACATGGGAATGGCATCAGAACGTACAACGTAAACTAAAGAGTAGATGAAAAGAGAAAATTAGAAAAAGGAAGAGATATCGGATTAAAGTGAGTTCAAAATCATCAAGATTGAAAAGATATTGTACAAATGAAGTATATTTTTATGAAAAAAAAACTTATTAAAACTTCTGAAAAGAACATTTTTGTGGTGAAACGACATTTCAAAAACATGTAAATTGACTTAATTTTGCGTCATATTTCCCAATTTGAAAATAATTCTGTTAATTTCCAACTTTAAAAAACAAAATTGAATCAGATTTCTGTCTTGAAAATTGAAAAATGTATGGTTGTAAAATTACTTTAGGTTATCATGACTAATAATAATGAATTTAATAAAATTAATTATAACTTATGTCAAACCCCCTGCTGCTTGTGTTTTTTACAATTATTACACATAAAACTGGCTGATTTTCAAAGAAAGGCATAGTGTTTTTGTTTACCAAATGCCAACGAAAAGTTTTTTATTTTAAAAAATCCGTCCTGTTTACAATCGAAAGCAACAACATTCATGCGGTTTAATGTTTTAACGATTTTCGTTCGTTAGATCGTTCGTTCATCCGTTCGTTTCGCTTTCTCTTGGCTTGCATCATAGACGTGAACGAATGAAAACGGCTTGGTCACAGGGTGGAAAGTATGAAAATTGTTGCAAAGTGGATGAAGCGATTTGTTTGGCTTTTGTTGTGTGCGCACATTTGTTTCATCTGGTGTAGACAACCAACTAGTTCCACCTCAATCTGACCGCCACTCTTTGTATCGTATTTTGTGCAATTGGCTACACCGGACAAAAGTTTTGATGCGGTCTACTGCATGGAAAGTTACTCCGTGAAATGGTGCTGCTCATTGCATTTATTAGTTGTTTTTCTTTGATGTCGCTCTCTGTCTTTCTCTTCCCATTTACTATCGATATATAGTGGGAGACAGAGAACTGTGGAAGGAAACAGAGAACAAGTGAAACGGGGGGTGGGAAATTTTGAAACTAGTTTTCCGAGTGATTTTGACGTTATTTAATTTCCGCTTTGTCATTTGCAACGCAACCTATTTCCTTTGATGGCTTTCAATAAGCCAATCGGGTGACGATTTTGCATGCAGAAAAGTAATTTGCTTGTTGTTTTGGCATCGAAAAACCAAAGCGATTTTGTGGCTTCGCCAAAGCGGTTATTCCATGTAAAAATATCTGAATGTTGTCAACGGCAATTTATCTATATTGTGTATCCATCGAAAAGGTATTCAGTTTTCATTTTCGTTCACTTGGCTGTTGTT
>NW_022602159.1:0-1886 GCF_009176505.1 Sitodiplosis mosellana | reverse complement strand
ATATGCTCGGATATATCCGTGCCTTACGAAATGCTGAGATGCTCAGCGATCTTAAAACACATGTTTGAACAACAGCCAAGTGAACGAAAATGAAAACTGAATACCTTTTCGATGGATACACAATATAGATAAATTGCCGTTGACAACATTCAGATATTTTTACATGGAATAACCGCTTTGGCGAAGCCACAAAATCGCTTTGGTTTTTCGATGCCAAAACAACAAGCAAATTACTTTTCTGCATGCAAAATCGTCACCCGATTGGCTTATTGAAAGCCATCAAAGGAAATAGGTTGCGTTGCAAATGACAAAGCGGAAATTAAATAACGTCAAAATCACTCGGAAAACTAGTTTCAAAATTTCCCACCCCCCGTTTCACTTGTTCTCTGTTTCCTTCCACAGTTCTCTGTCTCCCACTATATATCGATAGTAAATGGGAAGAGAAAGACAGAGAGCGACATCAAAGAAAAACAACTAATAAATGCAATGAGCAGCACCATTTCACGGAGTAACTTTCCATGCAGTAGACCGCATCAAAACTTTTGTCCGGTGTAGCCAATTGCACAAAATACGATACAAAGAGTGGCGGTCAGATTGAGGTGGAACTAGTTGGTTGTCTACACCAGATGAAACAAATGTGCGCACACAACAAAAGCCAAACAAATCGCTTCATCCACTTTGCAACAATTTTCATACTTTCCACCCTGTGACCAAGCCGTTTTCATTCGTTCACGTCTATGATGCAAGCCAAGAGAAAGCGAAACGAACGGATGAACGAACGATCTAACGAACGAAAATCGTTAAAACATTAAACCGCATGAATGTTGTTGCTTTCGATTGTAAACAGGACGGATTTTTTAAAATAAAAAACTTTTCGTTGGCATTTGGTAAACAAAAACACTATGCCTTTCTTTGAAAATCAGCCAGTTTTATGTGTAATAATTGTAAAAAACACAAGCAGCAGGGGGTTTGACATAAGTTATAATTAATTTTATTAAATTCATTATTATTAGTCATGATAACCTAAAGTAATTTTACAACCATACATTTTTCAATTTTCAAGACAGAAATCTGATTCAATTTTGTTTTTTAAAGTTGGAAATTAACAGAATTATTTTCAAATTGGGAAATATGACGCAAAATTAAGTCAATTTACATGTTTTTGAAATGTCGTTTCACCACAAAAATGTTCTTTTCAGAAGTTTTAATAAGTTTTTTTTTCATAAAAATATACTTCATTTGTACAATATCTTTTCAATCTTGATGATTTTGAACTCACTTTAATCCGATATCTCTTCCTTTTTCTAATTTTCTCTTTTCATCTACTCTTTAGTTTACGTTGTACGTTCTGATGCCATTCCCATGTTCCAATATCCTGATTTATGAAAAGCCATTTCAGTTTATGGTTTCCCGTTTTCGTACGTTATAAACGGGAACATTAATATCGACACTGTCGGTACATTCATTATTTTATTAGCCAGTTCGAACAAATTGACGTTGATACAGTTATTGCAAGTCGAATGTGGTAATACCATTACATCGAATGTGATGCTTTTGATGCAATTTATGGTCTAAAACAATGACTTGCTTGCATTGGGGAATCATTACTTTTTTTTTTAAATTACATTACACACTGAATCAATACGTTGGATGAAATATCAATCCATCCTCATTCTTTGAACGGTTCATTGTACCGATTGCGTCATAATGCAGTCAGTCTGCAATGTTTTCAACAGATGATATAGAAATAGTCTTAAAAAGCGAACACGTACACAGCAAAACATTTGAGTGCAAAGTGTACTCTTGAGTTAGGTTAATATAGCGGTTTCAACTATTTTTGGAGAATTTACACCGAATTTTGGGTAAAATGAGTTGTTTTCTATGCG
>NW_022602158.1:0-3659 GCF_009176505.1 Sitodiplosis mosellana | reverse complement strand
GTGCGAGCATTCAGTTCGTGTTCGTCAGTCAAACGATTAACATTAGCAATGGCACCGAAAATCAGCGGAAAGGCAGCAAAGAAAGCCGGCAAGGCCCAGAAGAACATTTCGAAGGGAGACAAGAAGAAGAGACGCAAGCGGAAGGAGAGCTACGCTATCTACATCTTCAAAGTATTGAAACAAGTTCATCCAGACACTGGTGTCTCCAGTAAGGCCATGTCCATCATGAACAGTTTCGTCAACGATATCTTTGAGCGTATCGCCGCTGAAGCATCGCGTTTGTCTCACTACAACAAACGGTCAACCATCACTAGTCGCGAAATCCAAACGGCTGTCCGTCTCTTGTTGCCAGGAGAATTGGCCAAGCACGCCGTCAGTGAGGGAACCAAAGCCGTCACCAAATACACCAGTTCAAAGTAAATTCGACATAATTTTCGCAAAACCGTACAAAAAACGGCCCTTTTCAGGGCCACCAAACAATAATTTATAAAGATTTTAAAATATCGAACTACAAAATTTCAACAATTTCATTCGAATGCATCATAAACGTATCGCTGTTATTAAATCACAACTTTTGATTCATCTTTGAAATACATGATATTGAAAAATCACAATAATCGAACGCAAGTTAATCGTTTCCCCATCAGTTTTCAAAGAGAAGCTTTTCACCGTAGTAAACTATGTCACAAAGTAGTATTGGTTGTAATATCGCACAGCAGAGCCGATACAATACATATAGAATCACTATGCTCACCAATAGTAATAGTGGTGATCTGTCAAATTACCAATACAAGTCGTGCATATTGTAAAAGTACTTCTGTGTGAGTGGTGACTCTTTTCAATATTATGCCGTTTACATTCATACAGTCATTCAATAAAATAAAAATTGATTTAATCGCTTGCAATCGTTTCAGTGCAAGAATAACTATAAGATATTTGTTCAGAATTACAAGTTTGAGAAATTTCGAATTTAAATGTTTAAATAAAAATAAAACTACGAAGAATATATGAAAGATGTTTTGAAAATTCTTTATAATTTAGTTATTGGTGGCCCTGAAAAGGGCCGATTTTTGTAAAATTGTTGACAATATCAACTTATGCACGTTCGCCACGGATACGACGGGCCAATTGGATGTCTTTTGGCATGATTGTGACACGTTTAGCGTGGATGGCGCACAAGTTGGTGTCTTCGAACAAACCGACCAAGTAAGCTTCGCTGGCTTCTTGCAAAGCGAGAACGGCTGAGCTCTGGAAACGCAAGTCGGTCTTGAAATCTTGGGCGATTTCACGAACCAACCGTTGGAATGGCAGTTTGCGGATCAACAATTCCGTCGATTTCTGGTAACGACGAATCTCACGAAGAGCGACTGTTCCTGGACGGTAACGATGTGGCTTCTTCACACCTCCGGTGGCTGGAGCACTCTTACGAGCGGCTTTGGTGGCGAGCTGTTTACGTGGTGCCTTTCCACCAGTTGATTTACGAGCGGTTTGCTTAGTACGGGCCATTTTACTTCTTCTTCTTCTTCTTCTTTTTAGTTTACGATGCTTACACAACGAAAGTCAAACGCAGAATGAATGACAACGTACAAAGAGCGCACTCTATTTATACTTTTTGACGCAGGAGAAGCGACGCTACGATCGTCGTGCGTGTGTTGTCGTTATTATTCTTATTTATTCTTCAAATTACGAATTTTTTCGGCTTTTTGTCAAGTTTTTCTTATTTTTGGTTGGAAATTGTTAAAAATAATGTAAATTCAAAACAGAATTGTTAGAAATATCGTTGAAAAGCGATATTTGGTTATCCGAAGGAGAAGTTTTTAGCGCGAATCGTACGATTGGTACGATGGGGACGACGACGCGAGAAGTGTATAAATACGGTGACGCTGCAGTAGCAGGCATCAGTTCGTGTTAGTCTTTCGTCGAGTGAAGAACATACTACCAGCTAAATCAAAATGACCGGTCGTGGTAAAGGAGGAAAGGGATTGGGAAAAGGTGGCGCTAAACGTCATCGTAAAGTATTGCGTGATAACATCCAAGGTATCACCAAGCCAGCCATCCGTCGTTTGGCTCGTCGTGGCGGTGTCAAGCGTATCTCAGGCTTGATCTACGAAGAAACCCGTGGTGTGTTGAAAGTGTTTTTGGAAAATGTCATTCGTGATGCCGTCACATACACCGAACACGCCAAACGAAAGACTGTCACCGCTATGGATGTCGTGTACGCTTTGAAACGCCAAGGCCGTACTTTGTACGGTTTCGGTGGTTAAACGCATTCCCGATCTCAACAAAAAATCGGCCCTTTTCAGGGCCACCAAATAGTTTTTATGAAGAATTTCAAAAATCACATACATTTTTTCTATTTATTTGCAATTGATTCAATTCGAGTGCAAAAGCAGAATTATATCAGTGAATTCAATACTTGGTTGATATATACTTATTTTTGTTGGCATTCTTGTCCAAATTGAAATTGACTGTTCGATATATTTTTCAAAAGAGGACTTCTTGTACAGTTTCAGTGGCTAAATGCAACCCGATTTAAACTCAAATTCATAGAAAAACAGGGCCATCAAGTCATTTTTATAAAGAATTTACAAAATACAAACACATATTTGTGATAATGCATTAAAAATATGATGATTTCTATGAAATTCTATAATTAGGTTGACGTATTTCGTTCAAAGAAGTATTTTTCCTTTTCATGTATAGAAGTGAACGTTTTTTCTTCGGTCAGTTTCACATTTACTTAAAATATTTATTCGATGAAAATAATAGTTTTTGCAAAGTACGACAGACATTTTGACGGTGGTATACAATGTATTCGCTCGCACTTATGACAGCTAGTACTTGAACGAGGTATGACAGCTGTTAGTTGTATAAATAATTTTTGGATATTGAAAATATTTGATTCATTAAAATGCTTTAAAAAAAATTGGAAGCCCTGAAAAGGGCTGTTTTTTTGCAAACGATATCCTTTCAGACATTGTTGGTAAATTATTTTTTTTGCTACCTTGCCTGCAACAATTTTCTTTGCTTCTGCCTTACTTGTAGCCCAAACGCGAACAGTTTTTGGTTTCGGTTTACGTTTCGAAGGAGTTTTGGTTTTTGGTGATAAAGCAGCGATAATTTTGTTTGCTTCTGCTTGGCTCGTTGCCCACACTCGAGTTGGAGCTTTAGATTTCGTAACATTTGCTGATTTAGATGGAGTGGCAGTCGCTTTTTTTGGGACAATCTTCTTCTTAACTGGTTTCTTCGCGCTAGTCTTCTTTGCTGTTTTCGCCATTTCGCTTGTTACTCGTACGAACGACAAATACTGAATGATGTGAGCACAGCGCTGCGTGTCTGCTTATATATGCTTCGCAGTATGGCACACTCGACGAAATGGGCGGAGCTTAGAATTTCGAATCGCTGACGTCATCCACTCACTGAACCGCTATATAAACGCGCACAGCTCTAGTGCGAGCATTCAGTTCGTGTTCGTCAGTCAAACGATTAACATTAGCAATGGCACCGAAAATCAGCGGAAAGGCAGCAAAGAAAGCCGGCAAGGCCCAGAAGAACATTTCGAAGGGAGACAAGAAGAAGAGACGCAAGCGGAAGGAGAGCTACGCTATCTACATCTTCAAAGTATTGAAACAAGTTCATCCAGACACTGGTGTCTCCAG
>NW_022602157.1:0-2569 GCF_009176505.1 Sitodiplosis mosellana | reverse complement strand
AAACTGATATTTTTTTTCAAAAATAATGGGAGCCTTCAAACAACCGAACCCTACTTGCCCATAAATTTGGTCCGAAATCAACATTTCTTGAAATTTTTGAAATTTTGTTCGAAAACGACGCTTCTGTATGGAAAATGGTCGAAATAGTTATATTTTAAGGTCAAAAATGCTATGAAAAAAGGGTCCATTGAAATTTTGGTTAAACATTAAGCGGGAGGTAAACTTAATTGCTGCGGAGCGGAAAAGTTTGGATTACCTATGTAATTCGTTTTATTTTGCAAGTGTAATTAATTACACAACTAAATAATATGATCCACACTCCGATTGAAAAGTGACTGAAAAAGTTTTATACAACACAGAAATTTCACGAGAACCTGTCACGTTCAATATTCAATTGTTTTCATTTCAATATAATTACATTCTATAGTCTATAAGTCTATATATACAATCTACAATTCATATCAATTTATATCCGCTTGATTTCTGGTTGGTTTGATATTGTGGTTTCTTGTTAAAAATTTGAAGAATTTTTTTTTGATCTAGCACTTTGTTTGTACACATAACAACCGAATCTCATTTATATATATACTGACTGAGTTATTATTTATACTGACATTTGAACACACATGCTTAAATGAGCAACAGAAAATATTGAGCTACTGACTGTCATCGCTGACAGTACAAAAAAATGCCAATGTTCATAGAAAATAAGGTTATGTCGTTGAAGAAAAGTGATAAAAACAACCGAGAGCTCAACAAGAAAGAGGAAATAAAAATGGAATCACAATCAATGTAATTACAAAACAGTTTTCCTATATATATATTTTTTTTCATATTACTTCACGCATTGGACTTTCTTTCAGAACAAATCCAAAGGGGAGACTAGGAAAATGTGAAGTTTGTAATTCAAATCCAGCCAAATATACATGTCCAAAATGTGAGGTCAAAACGTGCCAAATCGAGTGTTTACGTATACACAAAAAAGAACTCGATTGTGATGGGATTCGTGATAAAACTAAATACATACCTTTGAAACAACTCACCGAGGCTGATTTAATGAATGACTATGTGTTCTTGGAATCCTGTAGTAATTATACTTCGGCTCGACGGACTGACAGAATCAAGCGATACACGGCCAGTGATCGCTCGCTTCCCGTACCTCTGATGAAACTGAAAAAGGCTGCTGTTGAACGACAAATCAAACTAGAATTTCTGCTTCCAAATTTCGATAAGCATAAATCAAATAAAACTTACTACGATTGGGCATCAAAGGTTATCTATTGGTGTATTGAATGGCGCTTTATCAATGCCCACAATAAAATTATCATTGACGAGCGTTGCTGTGAGTCAAAATTGATGACCGAATTGATTGGAAAGTATTTTGATAATAGTGACTCAATTAGCTCACTTGGATGCTATCGATCAAAAGGTTTAGATCAAGTTATACTACTGCTAAAGGCAGAAGGAACACGGAAGAGTAAGAAAAGATTCTTCACAATGGATGCATCAAAAACACTCCAAGAGAATTTAAAAGGCAAAAATATTGTAGAGTATCCCGTTTTTTACGTAGTTTTTGCCTCAGATGTCCACACGTATGATATCATAAACAGCGGTAACTACAAGAAATATGAACATTTTTCGAATATTCTTGAAATAAACCACTATTTTATCTCCTTCTTTATAAATGAAGAGGATGTGATGGAAGAGACTAGGAAACACAAAGAACATTATTTCACGACGATAACAAAAACACAAATGAAACAGTATTCAAGAAGTCAAGAAAGTGTAGTAGATGAAAGCTCACAAACAGCCACCAATAGCCGGGAACCAGTGAATTTCCTCTTCTCGAATGGAACTGAATTCAAGGATGATAATTATGATGATGATGATGATTAGACATTGATAATGATGAATAAAAAATGATAATTATTATTATAATATTTTGTCAAACGCAGAAAGACTTTTTGAACTGAAGATTGCACAAAAAATCGATTCAAACTAACTTTTTTTCGATCTTACATTGTTTTTTAATATTTTTTTTTATATATTTAAATTTCTAAATGGAAAAAACAACAAACAAACCCAAATCTCTCAAATGGAAAGCATACTTAATGCTCTATGTATTGAAAACAAGAACTGAGATTGTAAAAATTACTCCAAACAGAAAACTTAAACTATCAATCAACTGATCCAAAACCATCAAGCTTTCGTATTTCCTCTTACATCTGAATAACATATATTCTTGAATGATAAATCATTAAAGGCTCCTCTGAGCGTGCAATTTTCTTTTTACAAAATCCAAAAATAGAAAATGAAAACTAAGAAAATAATTCCGGCCGCTGCTGCTTTGACGTACATGCTTTTGCGGTTCAAATATGTGGCATCTTTTTTATATTTTTGCGAAAGAATTTGCAGGTGCTGTGTCTTCGAATCGAGCTCGGTCAATACGGTCCCTCTTTGCAGAACATCATCGATATTCTGAAGCTATTGAAAGAAGAAATTAATAAATTATTGGTAAATACGGGAAAAATCCTTTTTGAAAACTATCATTGTTTTACCATAATTCGTT
>NW_022602156.1:0-2560 GCF_009176505.1 Sitodiplosis mosellana | reverse complement strand
AAACTGATATTTTTTTTCAAAAATAATGGGAGCCTTCAAACAACCGAACCCTACTTGCCCATAAATTTGGTCCGAAATCAACATTTCTTGAAATTTTTGAAATTTTGTTCGAAAACGACGCTTCTGTATGGAAAATGGTCGAAATAGTTATATTTTAAGGTCAAAAATGCTATGAAAAAAGGGTCCATTGAAATTTTGGTTAAACATTAAGCGGGAGGTAAACTAAATTGCTGCGGAGCGGAAAAGTTTGGATTACCTATGTAATTCGTTTTATTTTGCAAGTGTAATTAATTACACAACTAAATAATATGATCCACACTCCGATTGAAAAGTGACTGAAAAAGTTTTATACAACACAGAAATTTCACGAGAACCTGTCACGTTCAATATTCAATTGTTTTCATTTCAATATAATTACATTCTATAGTCTATAAGTCTATATATACAATCTACAATTCATATCAATTTATATCCGCTTGATTTCTGAATGGTTTGATATTGTGGTTTCTTGTTAAAAATTTGAAGATTTTTTTTTTGATCTAGCACTTTGTTTGTACACATAACAACCGAATCTCATTTATATATATACTGACTGAGTTATTATTTATACTGACATTTGAACACACATGCTAAATGAGCAACAGAAAATATTGAGCTACTGACTGTCATCGCTGACAGTACAAAAAAATGCCAATGTTCATAGAAAATAAGGTTATGTCGTTGAAGAAAAGTGATAAAAACAACCGAGAGCTCAACAAGAAAGAGGAAATAAAAATGGAATCACAATCAATGTAATTACAAAACAGTTTTCCTATATATATATTTTTTTTCATATTACTTCACGCATTGGACTTTCTTTCAGAACAAATCCAAAGGGGAGACTAGGAAAATGTGAAGTTTGTAATTCAAATCCAGCCAAATATACATGTCCAAAATGTGAGGTCAAAACGTGCCAAATCGAGTGTTTACGTATACACAAAAAAGAACTCGATTGTGATGGGATTCGTGATAAAACTAAATACATACCTTTGAAACAACTCACCGAGGCTGATTTAATGAATGACTATGTGTTCTTGGAATCCTGTAGTAATTATACTTCGGCTCGACGGACTGACAGAATCAAGCGATACACGGCCAGTGATCGCTCGCTTCCCGTACCTCTGATGAAACTGAAAAAGGCTGCTGTTGAACGACAAATCAAACTAGAATTTCTGCTTCCAAATTTCGATAAGCATAAATCAAATAAAACTTACTACGATTGGGCATCAAAGGTTATCTATTGGTGTATTGAATGGCGCTTTATCAATGCCCACAATAAAATTATCATTGACGAGCGTTGCTGTGAGTCAAAATTGATGACCGAATTGATTGGAAAGTATTTTGATAATAGTGACTCAATTAGCTCACTTGGATGCTATCGATCAAAAGGTTTAGATCAAGTTATACTACTGCTAAAGGCAGAAGGAACACGGAAGAGTAAGAAAAGATTCTTCACAATGGATGCATCAAAAACACTCCAAGAGAATTTAAAAGGCAAAAATATTGTAGAGTATCCCGTTTTTTACGTAGTTTTTGCCTCAGATGTCCACACGTATGATATCATAAACAGCGGTAACTACAAGAAATATGAACATTTTTCGAATATTCTTGAAATAAACCACTATTTTATCTCCTTCTTTATAAATGAAGAGGATGTGATGGAAGAGACTAGGAAACACAAAGAACATTATTTCACGACGATAACAAAAACACAAATGAAACAGTATTCAAGAAGTCAAGAAAGTGTAGTAGATGAAAGCTCACAAACAGCCACCAATAGCCGGGAACCAGTGAATTTCCTCTTCTCGAATGGAACTGAATTCAAGGATGATAATTATGATGATGATGATGATTAGACATTGATAATGATGAATAAAAAATGATAATTATTATTATAATATTTTGTCAAACGCAGAAAGACTTTTTGAACTGAAGATTGCACAAAAAATCGATTCAAACTAACTTTTTTTCGATCTTACATTGTTTTTTAATATTTTTTTTTATATATTTAAATTTCTAAATGGAAAAAACAACAAACAAACCCAAATCTCTCAAATGGAAAGCATACTTAATGCTCTATGTATTGAAAACAAGAACTGAGATTGTAAAAATTACTCCAAACAGAAAACTTAAACTATCAATCAATTGATCCAAAACCATCAAGCTTTCGTATTTCCTCTTACATCTGAATAACATATATTCTTGAATGATAAATCATTAAAGGCTCCTCCCAGCGTGCAATTTTCTTTTTACAAAATCCAAAAATAGAAAATGAAAACTAAGAAAATAATTCCGGCCGCTGCTGCTTTGACGTACATGCTTTTGCGGTTCAAATATGTGGCATCTTTTTTATATTTTTGCGAAAGAATTTGCAGGTGCTGTGTCTTCGAATCGAGCTCGGTCAATACGGTCCCTCTTTGCAGAACATCATCGATATTCTGAAGCTATTGAAAGAAGAAATTAATAAATTATTGGGGAAAAATCCTTTTTGAAAACTATCATTGTTTTACCATAATTCGTT
>NW_022602155.1:0-3508 GCF_009176505.1 Sitodiplosis mosellana | reverse complement strand
TTGTTACGCGATTGCTTGAACCCAATCAGAGATAATCTGGAAGCGCTGAAAGATCGGGCTCCCTTCAATTCAGGAACCATTAGATTTTCAGCCACCCTAGATGTACCCCTGAAGTGCCACGGGTACCTGGTAAATCAACCTCAAAAAATTGATATTTTTTAAGGGAGGTACCTGAAATAGGTTGGGGTCGACTTATCTCATCAAAATAACGGGGGCCTGAGAACAACCAAACACTAACTTCACCACCACTTTGGTATCAAATTGGCATTTTAGTTCGGAATTTCTTGAAAAATCGCAATTTGGTATGGGAGGTACTTGAAATGGGCTCCTTATATGAATTTTTTCTATTCAAACATTGATTCCATAATAATGGAATATTCGGACTTCAGTGCGAAAAAGTTCGTCTTACATTGGTATGACCCTTTATTTCTTGTTAGTTTTCGTTTTCGTAGGTTATTCGTTTTGACGTATATGATGTGAGATAATAACGTTGAGTGACTAAATCAAATGTACCTCTGGCAGCTCGAGAGCATAGTGTTGAGACATTGGGGGTGAAGATAGCTCGGTAAAATTTCGTTTTAGCGTTAATAACATCCAACATGTCGTTTGCGTTTCGACCTCCAGTTATGTTAAATAACAGGAATTTCTTCTCAGTGCTAAATACATTTGAATATTTAAAAAAAACATTGATATTTACGGAATGAAACACTTTCCATAAAAACATCATACCTCAATTGCGTTTTGTTGATAAACCAATCAATACATAGGTGTAGACTGTCAATCGTGTGTGCTCCGTCAATGTACAGTGTCATATTGCGTTGGTGTAATGTTTGACATCTACCAGGCCAATAGCAATTTGCTAACGCGTTGGTGATTTCAATTGGCAAATGCAATCCATCCACAGAGCTATTTAATTTATTGTAAATTGATTTTCGTTTTACTTTCTGAGGATTTTTCCGGATCCAGTCATAGCTAAGTTCAATTGCTAAAGACGCATTCCTAACAAAAAGTGGGAAAAAATATTGTTTCTAAGGTTTTCGAAAATAAGCTTGGTGAGAGACTTCGTCATACCGAAGTAGAGAATGTATGAATGAGTTGTGATTACTTCTTGAATGATGCATCATACCTTAATTTTGTTGGATGGGAAGCAATTTCAGCGAACACTTTTTCATTGTGGCATTTATTTTTATATGCCGTGAAGTCGGGTATGAACTTCAAATTGGCCTAGCACAGAATAATTTTTTAAGTAACAAGCAAAGTAAGCATTTATTTTTACTATCAATAAAAGACATGATGGCACGTGGCTTACATTTTTTTCACGGGCCCGCTCTAGCAATGTTGGAATACACTCATCATTTTGATAGGTTGAAAAGACACTTGAACCATATTTAATGATGCCGCTTTTTTGCCAAGCAATCTCTCTATAGGAAGTACCGAGCAGTTGGGTGTGCTCAAGTCCAAGCGATGTGATGCCGACGGTTTTTGTGTTTCTGAAAGAGTTTATTAAAACATTCGTTCGTTTATACTTGAATACACAACTGAAGTGAACAAATTTTTAGAAAACCACGTTCTACCCAACAACGTTTCTTACATACCGCAGAACGTTTGTACAATCAAACTCGCCCCCAATACCAACTTCGACTATAGCTACATCAACTTTTTCTTTTAGAAATATATAGTAGGCCATAATTGTGAGAAACTTGAAATAGGGCGGCATATCGTGATCATTTTCCTAAAATTAATTTCAAATGGAATATTCTTCTTATGATTTGAATTACGAGAACTGTAACTAAAGTCTTCGAAATGGAATGATAGTTTTCAACTAACTTTTGTTTCCTTCAGTGTACTGTAAATTATCCAAAAGTATTGCGAAAATAGCGTCTTCGATATGGGCTCGCCTTCCAAACGTATGCGTTCTGTAACATTTATCAAGTGTGGTGAGCTGTAGAAACCCGTTCTAACGCCCAGGCTTCGAAGGATTGACTCGACGAGGGCACATGTTGATCCCTGTTATATTTAAGGTATTTTCATTGCTTAAAATGTCACTTACAAATACAATTTGACACGCACAAAACAAAAGAACAACTAACTGAGTTCTAAGAAACGTCCGCTCAATGCTGAGTTTTATCACTTTTGCTCTAACCCTTGCATAAGTAGTTCTTTTGTTTTGTGCGTGTTATTTTTACCTTTCCCTTAGTTCCCAAAAAAATGCCAATGTACATAGAAAATAAGGTTATGTCGTTGAAAAAAAAGTGATAAAAACAACCGAGAGCTCAACAAGAGGGTGGAAATAGAAATGGAATCACAATCAATGTAATTACAAAACAGTTTTTTTGTATATATATTTTTTCATATTACTTTAGTTCCCGCGACGTGAATCACCGAAAGTTCATCTAAGCCTTCAAGTGTCACACCAATTTTTTCCAAATACCGTTGTGTTTCCTTAACATGAGTGCTTTGCGTGCTATGCGTTCGACCAATTGATTCTTTCAGTGTCACTGAGTTTGTTTGTAACTGATTTAAAGCAAGAATTGCTTCCTATAATGAATACAAAACATCAGCTTGAGACATACTACATATTATGAATAAAAACTTACATCATAGGAAGATCGATGTTCAATTCCATTAGCAGCTAAAGGAGCTGCTAACACTCGACAACCTGATGCAATTGAATGGTTTGAAGTCAGAGCTGCCTTACCAGGTTCGAAAACCATTTTCACTGGTAACCGTCGACTTAGAATTGCATTCATAGACAAAAGAATTTTTTGGAGTACTTGAAATAAACAATAAACGCGTAGACGAAATCAATTGTTAAAGCGATAAGTTTATTATCGATTAATATGGTTATCTTATCTAACAGACTTTCACTTTCTTCATATAAAACAAATGCGCAAAAAGCCCCTGAAACGCTTTTCAACAATCATAAATTCGGATCAATATATTTTTTCACTTTTCCGCAAACTTTGTTTGTATGGAAAAGTATTGGTTTTACTAGCCAAAATTTCATGACATCTCCTCTTTCGGACCACTATAACGTCACGCCAAACTTCAAAAAGCACATATCTGTACACTAGACAATGTAGATGGGAACAAATCCTATCGATCAAGACCTATCTGCCTCCAAAAACATGTTATTTACTATGAAAAATGTGCAGAATTGCGATGTGCGTATGGCGTCGTCCGCGTTCTATGAAAACTTGTTCGCCGATTATCTCAAAAAGTTGACAAGATAATTGAGATCTGTAATAGCCAAAAGTTTTGGCATATCGAGACAAAGCTTCGGATTGATTTTGAGCCCATTTTGATTTACCAATTTCGTACCATAAGCCTCCGACTGAGGACCTGAAAAACCTTGAAAAATGACACTTTTGTACGGGAAGTACCGGAAAAAAGCATTTTTCAGGGTTTCGATCAAGGCAAACTGCCAATTTTTTTCCCCAAAAATAATGGGAGTCTGTGAACAACCGAACACCTACTTGCCCATAAATTTGGTCCAAAATCGACATTT
>NW_022602154.1:0-5076 GCF_009176505.1 Sitodiplosis mosellana | reverse complement strand
TTGTTACGCGATTGCTTGAACCCAATCAGAGATAATCTGGAAGCGCTAAAAGATCGGGCTCCCTTCAATTCAGGAACCATTAGATTTTAAGCCACCCTAGATGTACCCCTGAAGTGCAACGGGTACCTGGTAAATCAACCTCAAAAAATTGATATTTTTTAAGGGCGGTACCTGAAATAGGTTGGGGTCGACTTATCTCATCAAAATAACGGGGGCCTGAGAACAACCAAACACTAACTTCACCACCACTTTGGTATCAAATTGGCATTTTAGTTCGGAATTTCTTGAAAAATCGCAATTTGGTATGGGAGGTACTTGAAATGGGCTCCTTATATGAATTTTTTCTATTCAAACATTGATTCCATAATAATGGAATATTCGGACTTCAGTGCGAAAAAGTTCGTCTTACATTGGTATGACCCTTTATTTCTTGTTAGTTTTCGTTTTCGTAGGTTATTCGTTTTGACGTATATGATGTGAGATAATAACGTTGAGTGACTAAATCAAATGTACCTCTGGCAGCTCGAGAGCATAGTGTTGAGACATTGGGGGTGAAGATAGCTCGGTAAAATTTCGTTTTAGCGTTAATAACATCCAACATGTCGTTTGCGTTTCGACCTCCAGTTATGTTAAATAACAGGAATTTCTTCTCAGTGCTAAATACATTTGAATATTTAAAAAAAACATTGATATTTACGGAATGAAACACTTTGCATAAAAACATCATACCTCAATTGCGTTTTGTTGATAAACCAATCAATACATAGGTGTAGACTGTCAATCGTGTGTGCTCCGTCAATGTACAGTGTCATATTGCGTTGGTGTAATGTTTGACATCTACCAGGCCAATAGCAATTTGCTAACGCGTTGGTGATTTCAATTGGCAAATGCAATCCATCCACAGAGCTATTTAATTTATTGTAAATTGATTTTCGTTTTACTTTCTGAGGATTTTTCCGGATCCAGTCATAGCTAAGTTCAATTGCTAAAGACGCATTCCTAACAAAAAGTGGGAAAAAATATTGTTTCTAAGGTTTTCGAAAATAAGCTTGGTGAGAGACTTCGTCATACCGAAGTAGAGAATGTATGAATGAGTTGTGATTACTTCTTGAATGATGCATCATACCTTAATTTTGTTGGATGGGAAGCAATTTCAGCGAACACTTTTTCATTGTGGCATTTATTTTTATATGCCGTGAAGTCGGGTATGAACTTCAAATTGGCCTAGCACAGAATAATTTTTTAAGTAACAAGCAAAGTAAGCATTTATTTTTACTATCAATAAAAGACATGATGGCACGTGGCTTACATTTTTTTCACGGGCCCGCTCTAGCAATGTTGGAATACACTCATCATTTTGATAGGTTGAAAAGACACTTGAACCATATTTAATGATGCCGCTTTTTTGCCAAGCAATCTCTCTATAGGAAGTACCGAGCAGTTGGGTGTGCTCAAGTCCAAGCGATGTGATGCCGACGGTTTTTGTGTTTCTGAAAGAGTTTATTAAAACATTCGTTCGTTTATACTTGAATACACAACTGAAGTGAACAAATTTTTAGAAAACCACGTTCTACCCATGGGCGTGACATGCAGCCACATGGGTACAGCGCCCGTGTACTTCGTAGTGGAAAAAAGTGAAGCTTGCTTGTCACCAATATTGATGTTCACGAACATCAAATTGTTTATGCGTTATTTCGCCCACTTTATGCACTGGAAATAAAAAGTTCTTCAATTTCTAGCAAATTTCACATATGAATTCATAAACACATCGAGAAAACACAACTATTTTTTCACATAAAAAGCATAAGCAAGATGATTTTTTCGTTGATGGTTGTTCGATCCTGGATCGTTTGTGATTCATCAACGATTTGCAACACATCCATTTTTGATTTCGATATTCCAACTGAATACAATGTTTTGTATTCATTAAACAATTCCATTTTGATCAGAAAATAATTTTTTATTGAAATGGCTGTGACGAAAAACCACGCGAACGATTGCAAACGATAGCACAAACATTAATGTCTAGGAACATCAAATTCGAATTGACATTATTGTCAAAGCGAATTCATCGGGAAACACTGACTTGAAGTTCGACACAAATGTCAAATTAATTCGCCGATGTGAAGCAACAAAACAAAATAAATAAAAATACAAGCAAACAAACATTTTGTGTTGATCTAATCTGCAAGTTTTATATTTTTCCAGAATAAAAACGGTAATTTTTTTGTATTTTATTGTTTCATTCCAAATAAAATCTCTATTGTGATTTTTAAGTATACATTTATAAAAGATATCTTCAAAAATCAACTTTGAATGTAATATAATTTGTTATTGGCGACAAACAATTAATCGAACGCATTTAATCGAACATAAAATAATTTTCAGCCTGCCGGTTTGCTGATGTTCCCCGAATCGACCGACGAAGTGCCCAGTGCCCACCACCGATGTCGAAGAAGACAAACTAATTTCCGTGATAATTTAAATTTTGCCATTCAACATTCCAATAAGGGCAAACGCAGTGTAATCGAAAAACATTTGGAAGGCATCAAGCATTGGGGCCTAAATCGACATGACAAAATCAATCAACCGTCCCATTGTATTGCGAAATCGACGCCAAAGGAAGAAATTGAATGATAAAATCATTAATCTTCCGTATTTGATGTTCCTAGACATTAATGTTTGTGCTATCGTTTGCAATCGTTCGCGTGGTTTTTCGTCATAGCCATTTTAATAAAAAATTATTTTGTGATCAAAATGGAATTGTTTAATGAATACAAAACATCGTATTCAGTTGGAATATCGAAATCAAAAATGGATGTGTTGCAAATCATTAATGAATCACAAACGATCCAGGATCGAACAACCATCAACGAAAAAATCATCTTGCTTTTGCTTTTTATGTGAAAAAAAGTTGTGTTTTCTCGATGTGTTTATGAATTCATATGTGAAATTTGCTAGAAATTGAAGAACTTTTCATTTCCAGTTCAAAAAATGGGCGAAATAACGCATAAACAATTTGATGTTCGTGAACATCAATATTGGTGACAAGCAAGCTTCACTTTTTTTCCACTACGAAGTACACGGGCGCTGCTTGTACGAAATTCCGTTTGTATGAAGCATGTCACGCCGATGGTTCTACCCAACAACGTTTCTTACATACCGCAGAACGTTTGTACAATCAAACTCGCCCCCAATACCAACTTCGACTATAGCTACATCAACTTTTTCTTTTAGAAATATATAGTAGGCCATAATTGTGAGAAACTTGAAATAGGGCGGCATATCGTGATCATTTTCCTAAAATTAATTTCAAATGGAATATTTTTCTTATGATTTGAATTACGAGAACTGTAACTAAAGTCTTCGAAATGGAATGATAGTTTTCAACTAACTTTTGTTTCCTTCAGTGTACTGTAAATTATCCAAAAGTATTGCGAAAATAGCGTCTTCGATATGGGCTCGCCTTCCAAACGTATGCGTTCTGTAACATTTATCAAGTGTGGTGAGCTGTAGAAACCCGTTCTAACGCCCAGGCTTCGAAGGATTGACTCGACGAGGGCACATGTTGATCCCTGTTATATTTAAGGTATTTTCATTGCTTAAAATGTCACTTACAAATACAATTTGACACGCACAAAACAAAAGAACAACTAACTGAGTTCTAAGAAACGTCCGCTCAATGCTGAGTTTTATCACTTTTGCTCTAACCCTTGCATAAGTAGTTCTTTTGTTTTGTGCGTGTTATTTTTACCTTTCCCTTAGTTCCCAAAAAAATGCCAATGTACATAGAAAATAAGGTTATGTCGTTGAAAAAAAAGTGATAAAAACAACCGAGAGCTCAACAAGAGGGTGGAAATAGAAATGGAATCACAATCAATGTAATTACAAAACAGTTTTTTTGTATATATATTTTTTCATATTACTTTAGTTCCCGCGACGTGAATCACCGAAAGTTCATCTAAGCCTTCAAGTGTCACACCAATTTTTTCCAAATACCGTTGTGTTTCCTTAACATGAGTGCTTTGCGTGCTATGCGTTCGACCAATTGATTCTTTCAGTGTCACTGAGTTTGTTTGTAACTGATTTAAAGCAAGAATTGCTTCCTATAATGAATACAAAACATCAGCTTGAGACATACTACATATTATGAATAAAAACTTACATCATAGGAAGATCGATGTTCAATTCCATTCGCAGCTAAAGGAGCTGCTAACACTCGACAACCTGATGCAATTGAATGGTTTGAAGTCAGAGCTGCCTTACCAGCTTCGAAAACCATTTTCACTGGTAACCGTCGACTTAGAATTGCATTCATAGACAAAAGAATTTTTTGGAGTACTTGAAATAAACAATAAACGCGTAGACGAAATCAATTGTTAAAGCGATAAGTTTATTATCGATTAATATGGTTATCTTATCTAACAGACTTTCACTTTCTTCATATAAAACAAATGCGCAAAAAGCCCCTGAAACGCTTTTCAACAATCATAAATTCGGATCAATATATTTTTTCACTTTTCCGCAAACTTTGTTTGTATGGAAAAGTATTGGTTTTACTAGCCAAAATTTCATGACATCTCCTCTTTCGGAGCACTATAACGTCACGCCAAACTTCAAAAAGCACATATCTGTACACTAGACAATGTAGATGGGAACAAATCCTATCGATCAAGACCTATCTGCCTCCAAAAACATGTTATTTACTATGAAAAATGTGCAGAATTGCGATGTGCGTATGGCGTCGTCCGCGTTCTATGAAAACTTGTTCGCCGATTATCTCAAAAAGTTGACAAGATAATTGAGATCTGTAATAGCCAAAAGTTTTGGCATATCGAGACAAAGCTTCGGATTGATTTTGAGCCCATTTTGATTTACCAATTTCGTACCATAAGCCTCCGACTGAGGACCTGAAAAACCTTGAAAAATGACACTTTTGTACGGGAAGTACCGGAAAAAAGCATTTTTCAGGGTTTCGATCAAGGCAAACTGCCAATTTTTTTCCCCAAAAATAATGGGAGTCTGTGAACAACCGAACACCTACTTGCCCATAAATTTGGTCCAAAATCGACATTT
>NW_022602153.1:0-1519 GCF_009176505.1 Sitodiplosis mosellana | reverse complement strand
AGGAAAGAGAAATAGAGAAAAGAAAGAAGAAAGAAAGTAAAAAAAAACGATTTAATTGGTTTTTGAACATTTGAACTAATTATGCACCTCTGACTTATGCAATGAAAACTCAATCTTACTAAATCTATTTATACAATGATTACTCGGTGTGATTCATATGATGCGATGTGATATGGAATCGGCATAAGTTCTCTGCAGCTGCATGCCGAACATACAAACATTTTATTTAAAAATGAGGGGCGAGGGGCACATTTCGCAACATGCTTGACTTTGTGACAATCGAAAGCGTGCTAGCGAGCGAGCGAGAGCAATAAACAATCTTAAACCGAACTAAAACAAAAGAAAACTTTACCAAATAAAACCGATAATTACGAGGTAAGCAAATTTTAGTCAATATAAACGCGTGTGCGTAGGCGCGCGCGCGCAAATTAAATTGCATACGAAAAATGTATGCAGTGTAGGTAGTTCAATCGAACCGTACCGGTTCTTTCTGTCCCATTCTTCCTCAGTTTAAGTTAAATATAACACAAATGAAAACTATACACAGAAAGTTTTTAAATAGTTTTTGTACAGAGACACACATGTCTAACGCGCGTGCTATTCCGGGAAGAGAAATGCTAACAGGAAAGAATACACTTGTGACAGCGATGTACGCATTGTTTTCCTCTTTGCGTAAATTAGCTTAGCGACGGCGTGAGTGTGCCATGCACACGAAATCGGTATAGACACGTGTAGTTGGTGTTGCCATGATTCGATTCGATGCGCAATTCCACGAGATTGTGAGATCGAGGATTCTGTGCATCGTAGTTACGCACTGGGAAATACTGTAAACTCGTGCCATTCTCTAAGTACTCATATTCGCCGAACTGATGCGGCTCACCATCGTTCACCGTCTCCAAACCCTGTGGAATTTAAAAAGGATTTCGGTTAGTTTTGGGGTCATTCTTGAAGATGTAAGCTTCTTGAAGAAAGAAGCGCGTCCATTAGACGCAGATATCATCTACACAAGCATAGAAAAGTAGAGTATACTGAGTTACACTGAGTTAACTCAGTATACTGAGCTACGCTTTTACGCTTGAGAACTCAGTGAGCTATGCTATTGTGAGTAATCTGAACTGACAAAAGTAGTAATCTAAAAAAATCAAAATCAAAACCAAAAATTCACACAGAACTGCATAGCTTACCCAAACGGTGAAAAATTTCGGCGCTGAATCGATACGTCCGTTGGGCGCCAGACTTTTTGGTATGTGTTCCATGGTGAAACCAGTCACATAGACATTGTTGTTCAATTTCAGCACGAGATAGCCGGGAAAGCCCTGGAATGACCAGCATTCGCCCGGTTGAACTGTTGGCGAAATTACCGTTCGCGGCGTATTACTTTTATACCATAACGGTATACCGAAGATCGATATCTCGGCCGATTTTACAGTAAAGCTTTCGGTACACCTAGAAATTAAACGAACGAGAAGAGGAGAAAAGTTTCAAGTGTTGATTCAATTTGGTAATTTTTCGGAATAAT
>NW_022602152.1:0-1525 GCF_009176505.1 Sitodiplosis mosellana | reverse complement strand
AGGAAAGAGAAATAGAGAAAAGAAAGAAGAAAGAAAGTAAAAAAAAAACGATTTAATTGGTTTTTGAACATTTGAACTAATTATGCACCTGTGACTTATGCAATGAAAACTCAATCTTACTAAATCTATTTATACAATGATTACTCGGTGTGATTCATATGATGCGATGTGATATGGAATCGGCATAAGTTCTCTGCAGCTGCATGCCGAACATACAAACATTTTATTTAAAAATGAGGAGCGAGGGGCACATTTCGCAACATGCTTGACTTTGTGACAATCGAAAGCGTGCTAGCGAGCGAGCGAGAGCAATAAACAATCTTAAACCGAACTAAAACAAAAGAAAACTTTACCAAATAAAACCGATAATTACGAGGTAAGCAAATTTTAGTCAATATAAACGCGTGTGCGTAGGCGCGCGCGCGCAAATTAAATTGCATACGAAAAATGTATGCAGTGTAGGTAGTTCAATCGAACCGTACCGGTTCTTTCTGTCCCATTCTTCCTCAGTTTAAGTTAAATATAACACAAATGAAAACTATACACAGAAAGTTTTTAAATAGTTTTTGTACAGAGACACACATGTCTAACGCGCGTGCTATTCCGGGAAGAGAAATGCTCACAGGAAAGAATACACTTGTGACAGCGACGTACGCATTGTTTTCCTCTTTGCGTAAATTAGCTTAGCGACGGCGTGAGTGTGCCATGCACACGAAATCGGTATAGACACGTGTAGTTGGTGTTGCCATGATTCGATTCGATGCGCAATTCCACGAGATTGTGAGATCGAGGATTCTGTGCATCGTAGTTACGCACTGGGAAATACTGTAAACTCGTGCCATTCTCTAAGTACTCATATTCTCCAAACTGATGCGGCTCACCATCGTTCACCGTCTCCAAACCCTGTGGAATTTAAAAAGGATTTCGGTTAGTTTTGGGGTCATTCTTGAAGATGTAAGCTTCTTGAAGAAAGAGTCCATTAGACGCAAATATCATCCACATAAGCATAGAAAAGTAGAGAATACTGAGTTACACCGAGTTACACTGAGTTAACTCAGTATACTGAGCTACGCTTTTACGCTTGAGAACTCAGTGAGCTATGCTTTTGTGAGTAATCTGAACTGACAAAAGTAGTAATCTAAAAAAATCAAAATCAAAACCAAAAATTCACACAGAACAGCATAGCTTACCCAAACGGTGAATAATTTCGGCGCTGAATCGATACGTCCATTAGGCGCCAGACTTTTTGGTATGTGTTCCATGGTGAAACCAGTCACATAGACATTGTTGTTCAATTTCAGCACGAGATAGCCGGGAAAGCCCTGGAATGACCAGCATTCGCCCGGTTGAACTGTTGGCGAAATTACCGTTCGCGGCGTATTACTTTTATACCATAACGGTATACCGAAGATCGATATCTCGGCCGATTTTACAGTAAAGCTTTCGGTACACCTAGAAATTAAACGAACGAGAAGAGGAGAAAAGTTTCAAGTGTTGATTCAATTTGGTAATTTTTCGGAATAAT
>NW_022602151.1:0-4311 GCF_009176505.1 Sitodiplosis mosellana | reverse complement strand
ACGCAGTTACGGCTTTGTTGTAGGTACATACTGGTTTTAATTTGCAAATTATGTTTCCATTGCAGTTTTAATTTGCAGTGGTGTTCTCCTGGTTGTAAAAAGTGACTGTTCCAAATTGATTGTTTAAATATTCGAACAAAATCTTTCTCATTTTTCTTTAATTTTATTTTTATCAACCCTTTCAATTTTATTGTTTCCATTGCTATTTCAATTTGCAATTTGCTCTAAAGTGGCATCGGACGTGGAAGTAAATGAATTATCGCAAGGAATTTCTAAATTCGCTTTAGATATTTATCACGTAACATTGGATTCAGTGGATGACTTATTCAAATTATTGCATTCGCTTACGAACAAATTTGTTTAAAATAATGATCAATAAAAGCAATGCGCGCAATTGGAACCTGGAAACCTGGTTGTTTCGCCATTCTCCACGGCATACGCAATCGCGCTATTTTTCCAAGCAACAGAAGGGACATCTTTGGACGAGATACGAAATGATCTAAACATAAATTGAAACACAACATTTCCATATCAATATATTTTACAGAGATTGCATATTTGCTGCTGGGTAGGCCTGAGCTGAACTGGGTTTGCTAACTCAGGCGCCTGAAGCGGTATTTTAGCGCACTTACGGTGCAAAATTGTTGTGAATCGCTGGAATTCACGCTGTTTATCAACTATATTTGCGTGGATACCAGCGATCCACAACAATTTTGCACCGCAAGTGCGCTAAAATACCGCTTCAGGTGCCTGAGTTAGCAAATTCAGCTCAGCTCAGGCCTACTCAGCAGCAAATATGCAATCTCTGATATTTTATTCAGTTATTCTTGGGTTTTGAGGTATGTATAAATGTTAACCCATTTTCCATGCAAATGAGAATGTTTATTATTATTATTCAAAAAATTCTGTGTAATTTCATCGATTTTTATCTTCAAAAAAAACTATTCCAGTCATAAAATCGAAAATTATTCAATATTGTAGAATTGCTTATCCGAATAAATTCTTGGATTGGCAGCGATTGAGAGAATGGAGTTTAAATTCAAAATTTGGTAATACTTGAGATAATTATGTACAAATCGTGCCGTTTGTTCGTTCAGCCAGAGACTCTCTCTCGTCCAGAGCATTTTGAATTTACAACTGCTTTTGCATATGTTTACAATTCATCTCGCAGAATTTGTGTGGTTTCAACTTTGGGTTTGATGCGGACAGTGTTGGACTGATGTGTGTGTGTATGTGTGTGTGTGAGTGATTAAAATAAGTAATTGTAATCCAGTCTATAACTTGCAGCAAAACCACGATGTTCCATGTGACTTGAGACATAATTGATGACCATACGATTTCCTGTAGATACAATCTTCTTTGGAGTATTAGTAGAAAACCTACCACAGAAACGACCTAATAATGGCGCATTGTGCAAATAACCGTCTCGAACTTCTAAATAATCACTTTTGCAATCACTCGATTCGAAAATGTCTAAATCATTAATTTTAAGTTGAATACGTTCTCTATCCATGACTATGATTCGCCATTCACATCGATATGTGCGATTTGTTGATCTGTTGTGGTATTCAGGTGATGTGTATGCAGTTTCTTCAAATGCAGCCTCTTCCAAATATGTTCGGCCACAATCGGGGCATTTGTACAACTTGTTCGTTTTTTTAATGTCAATTGCACTCAATGTTTTTTTTGTTTTGCGCTCAGGAATTTTCGGTACAATGCCATCTTTATCTTTTTTCGCCGAAATGACTGATATGTCAGCTAACGACCAATTTCTACCATGAAATCGAGCATACCCCATATTTTGAATGAGAAAATTCAAATCGCCTAATATCGAAAATGCAGTTTGAGTATAATGCATAATTGATTCAAAATCGTATGGTTCATTAAGCGTATCAGCCTCATCGGGTGACAATTTCGCATAGTTGTAGGCACTGCTCTCATCTTCCATGCGTTCCCATTTGATTTCAACAAACTCATCACGATCGGGTCGTTGGTGTTCATGATGAAATCCAATCACATGTCCCAATTCATGAACAATTCCAATCTTGTCGCATCCACCAATTACTACATCTTGAGCACCACCTTTTTTACCAACAAACGAACAACAGCTACATGTATCCTCATAATCGGTAAATCGTATAAAATTCTCATGCTCATTTTCATTTCGTTCAACAAATTTAATGCAGGTGGAATTTTCCCACTGTATCATTGCCGCTTTGACGTTGCTTATTTGATTTTCATCGAAGTTAGCTTTCGGATCGATTTCGTATGGGACAATGCCAAAATCCCAGATCTTCTTTCTATCTGTTACAGCATTTCGCTTTGAACGCTGACTATCGGTTTGTGGCTTCTGAACACTTCCATTTATTAATATATCGCCTTTAATTAAAACAAACGATTTACAAACTTGCACCAACGCAGCTCCAAACAACACAATTATAACACATTTTGCCCAAAAAATATTATATGCTTGTGTCATTTTATTAAATCAATACAATTTTTTTTTTGGTGTATCTTGCTCGGATGCTGAGATTAAACTAATCAATTCTCCATGAAAAATTCCTTTATTTATAGTTGCAATGACGAAAATGAAATGCAATCATTTTACATAAATTCTTAGGATACAATAATATTTGTTTACCTGCATGAACGATTTTTTAAGCTCTTGGAAATATTACTTGTTCCTGAATTTTTAAATCTTTTTTTTTTTGAAACTTATGTTCAACGCCTCATTCTCAGTAATCTGTGCATATGTACATGCGATCATAGAAATCCTTCTAATTAGTCTATGAGTTTACAAGTGTTGCTAATTTAAATATGAAAAATAAATTGAAGAAAATTCATAATTTTTTCCACCGAAAATGCATCATTTTGAACAAGAAACCATTTTTGTCAGTTTTCATTTACCACACACTAGTTCTAAATGGATCAAAAATGGCTTATGGGGTAGAAATGTTAGAAGATTGAGGCATTTTTGGGAGGTACATAATTACGAATCATAATACGGTATGATTATCCGTTTAACTCAATTCCTCCCAGAATTATTTTTTTTCGCCGATTTTGAAAATATTTCCAGAATATTTAAATGGTAAAAATAAGATCTGCATACTCAGATTTAATAAATCTACACAGTCAAAAATAAATGTCCACATTTCGGCGGAATTTCGACTGGTAGAGGCGCCCACTCCTATATTTTGCCTAGAAAACGGAGTTTCAGACGAAATACCGACTAGATTATAAGCGGAATTTCGCCTGTAGCTCAAGGTACTAGCAGAAATATCGGCTGAATGAGTCTTTAGCTGGAAAAACGCCAAGATGTAGACTTTTATTTTTTGCTGTGTACGGTATACAAACCACGACAAGAATTACCACAATGTAAGCGAAAAATTTTTTACCGTTAAAGTTCACAAATAGTCAACAAAATTATGTAAATAATATTATTATGAAAATAATTTATCGACAATGCCATTGTCTGTGTTTGTGTATGTATTCGGGCGCTAACAATCAGCTCCAAACGAAGTTGGGTGGTGTCTCTAGCCAAACACACTACGATTTGTATCGTATTCGTCAATTTAACATTTTCACTATTTGTCGATCTTTTTTTCGACTTTTGATTGTCATTATTCAATTATTTTATTCTAAATACTTTGAAAATGAAATTAGTTTTTGTAATCAGTGTCTGCAGTCTGTGGTTTGTGTCAGAAATCATATCCGATGAATTAACTAAGTGTGAAGGTAACAAAAAAAATTTCATCATCATTTCTGTCCGGGTGATCGTGATAAAAAACAAATTACGCTTAAGAAAACCGGGGTAAGTAATGGATTTACATTTGAAATTCAGATTAAATTCAATTCTCTTCACAAAATGATTATTTGACTTCTTTTTTTTTCATAGGGTACTGTTAAAAAATCGAAAGATCCCTGTTTTGAGGAAACACACCCTGACACTCGAGAAGAAATAGTTTCAAAACGAGCGAGAAAAAAGTAGATATATGCAAATCTTTATGTCGCACACATTCAACTACTGATGATAATACCGAAGAGGCACTTGACGAACTTTTAACCGGTCACGTCACGAACGAATCAATTTTCGATTGCTACAAAGAGTGTCAGACTGGAACAAGTATATTCCCATTTACATTTGGTTTTACACGCTAAAATCAGACAATGTAAAACGCCAATTTTTTTTTATTATTTTTCTTATTTTCGTTATTAACGTTTTTTTTTGCTAATTTTCGTTCCAAATAAAATAAAAAGGAATATGAAAAAAAATATATCAATATTATGCTAAGTTTATTGTTGAAACATTTA
>NW_022602150.1:0-3614 GCF_009176505.1 Sitodiplosis mosellana | reverse complement strand
CTTTTGTATGGGAGGTACCCGTAAATCGACTCCGATTGGCTCCAAACTTTCTGGGAATTCATTTTTTGGGAGAAAAATAAGATTCTGAAAGTTTGAAATCAATCGGAATTGATTTACGGGTAGCTCCCTTAAAAAAAATTCGAAATGAGAGAGTGGCTTAAACACTGGAGCTCAAGTTGATGTCCTGTACACGGACTTTACGAAAGCCTTTGATAGAGTCGATCACAGCATTTTGATCCAGAAGTTGAAAACATTCAATCTACCTCAAAACTTGCTGGAATGGCTTAAGTCGTACCTCGAAAATCGCATTCAATTTGTCAAGCATGGAGCAAGTGAATCGGATGATTTTACAGCGTCGTCGGGTGTCCTACAGGGGAGCCACCTTGGCCCAACACTGTTCCTGCTGTTTATCAACGACATCGTGGATCAAATGCCCCCAGACATCATGATTTTACTGTTCGCTGATGATATCAAAATAGCCAAAATCATCAAGTCTCAGCAAGATTCGGAGATGCTACAGCAAGCCATCGACAAACTTAAACATTGGTGTGACGTGAATCTGCTGCACCTTAACCTCAAAAAATGTGCAGTGCTATCTATCTACAAGAAACGTCAGCATTTGGAAACAAGCTACACCCATGGCGACCACACCTTCGACAAAGTGACTGAACACAAGGACTTGGGTGTTCTAATTGACAGAAAACTATCATTTGCTAAACACATTGACATGGTCACTTCGAAGGCAACGGCTGCACTTGGCTTTGTCAAGCGCTTTTGCCATGACATCACTGACGTTACCACACTAAAGTCGCTGTATTTTGCATTGGTTCAGTCTCACCTCGATTACTGCGCCATGGTATGGCTTCCATTCCACAAAATCCACAGTGACAAAATCGAATCCGTGCAACGCCAATTCACTATGTACGCTCGTCGAGAATACCCATCCGTGCATAACCAATACTCAATCACACCGTACGAGCAACGATTGTCAGACTTGAACATGATTAGTCTTCGCCGTCGACGTGTCAACGCGTCATTGAGTTTTTTCTACGACATCATCAACGGTAACGCTAACTGTCCAACGGTTAGTGACAAAGTCTCATTTAATGATGGGCGTTCATTGAGACACAGCGAGCAATTCAGGGTCAATGACAAGCACATGAAGCTGGTGCGCGAAGCTCCAATTCCTCAAATGTGCAAAATGGCGAACATGGTGCCGGAACTGTTCACAGCAGCGACCTCAAAGAAGAATTTTGCATCATCGGTTCGCAAAATGACGGACACCACTTTTGGATCGCTTTGCAAACTCAAATGACTACCTGGCCGCCTAGTCAATTTTTCATCCAGGTAACCTCATTTTTTGTATGTGTTCTTTACGAGAACACCTTGATACTGCCCACATTAATGATGAAATTTCGATTTTCATGTTGCCGTTTAACCTGATCCATGATCCCAAGCGGACGAATTCCCAATGACAAAGCGTACTGCCCGGGTGCCATTTGGTTGCTTCTGATTGCAACAAACATGAGCGGGGCTGTCCCAGGTTTCAACCACCCACGTGGAATTCAACTCATCTCACACGGATCGCACAGCAGAATCAATATTAACACTATGATTGTTCTTGAGGCACCCAGGGCCCCCAGCGAACTTTAAAGTTGAATAAAAGTACTAAACAGTGTATAAACCAACCGGAGTTAAGTCTCATTGTATAAATTGAACATTTCTCTACACGAATGAAAAAAAAAACATATGCATATGTGTGAGTATGTGTAAAATACAGCCTGCCGCAAAACTTGTTACGCTGTTGTTCTTGGGGGACCACAGGGCCCCATGGCTATTTTATATTATAACTGGAATATGATAAGAGATAACGACTTAATGTCTGTGGTGAAGTTGTAGTACTCAAGCTGTTCTACAACTTTGCCGAAGACACCAAGTCGTTATCTCTTATCAGTTTCGCGGAATACGCGAGAAACCGCAGAAAACCGCGAAAAAACGCGTTTTTTCCTTATCATTTTTCACGGAACTGATAAGAGATAACGAGATGGTGTCTAAGGCAAAGTTGTAGTTCTGGTCGAGGACTACAATTATTCTGATTCATTATTCCGTTATCTCTTATCAATTACGCGAGAAACCGCAAAAAACCGCGAAAAAACGCGTTTTTTTCCTTATCGTTTTTTTCACGGAACTGATAAGAGTTAACGAAATAATGAATCGGAACAATTGTAGTACTCAACCAGAAATACAACTTTGCCTTAGACGCCATCTCGTTATCTCTTATCAGTTCCGTGAAAAATGATAAGGAAAAAAACGCGTTTTTTCGCGATTTTCTGCGGTTTCTCGCGTATTCCATGAAACTGATAAAAGATAACGACTTGGTAACTTCGGCAAAGTTGTAGAGCAGCGTGAGTACTACAACTTCACCACATACATCAAGTCGTTATCTCTTATCAGTTACGCGAAAAAACGCGAAAAATTCGAGTTTTTGATAATCATTTTTCGCGAAACTGATAAGAGATAACGATTTCATGTCTATGGTGAACTTGTAGTACTCAAGCTGCTCTACATTTCTGTCGAAGAGGCAAGTCTCTTACTTCTTATCATCTTCACTAAAACGATGTGGGAAAATTTTGCGATTTTCGCGTTTTTTCGCGTTTTTCGCGGAACTGATAAGAGATAAGCAATATTTGTTACACCAAAATTATAGCAAACTTTGAGTATTACAACTTTGCTGCAGACACTAATTTGTTATCTCTTATCACAGTCCAGATTTCATATGAAGTATCTTGGGGGCCCTGGAGTCCCCCAAGAACAGTAATATGTTGCAAATATGAAGAACAGTCATAGTGTTAAAAGACTGACGAATTGTTTTCCATACATTCTTTTATATGTATTGAAAAGATGATACTTATCTGTGATGTTTACACTTATTTATTGTAAATTTTTATTTTTTTTGATTTTGTGCTTTGTTGTAGCCATCCACGAGTTGGCGAGTTAATATTCTTATCTTTGAAGTCAATTTTGAATTATTTACCATACGTTTCAAATCATGGTCCATGTCAACTCAATGCACTCTGCAATCAACATGGATCTGCCTTAACCGACGTAAAACTTCTCATCAATTTATCTATCTGATAAATTGAGTGACGACTTTTGCAGTCTCAAAGTCTTAAATTTAACGCGTAACAATTAACGCTTCACATAGCCTTTGTCCCTTTGGAAACTTTTACCAAAGGTTATCCTGGACCGTTTACTATAGACTAATATCAAGCATTTCCATCTTGGTTGTATGACTGTTTTAGTTTTCATGTTCCTACTATTGTGAATACCGCATGATGTACGAAAAGAGCCAGGTTTTTAACGAGGCGAGAACTGATAGTTGTCGAAACCTATTGCTACTAATTGTTTATTATTTTAAATATGTAACAGTCTTGCACTCTTTTCCGGCCAAACCTCAATCAAAACCCACATTATATTCAGCCAGAGCTTGGCGGTGTTTAATAAAATAAAAATAAAAATAAAATAATCCAAATCTGAAAGTCCCAAAAGTTTTGTATCCAATAAACTTAGTTTAAGTTCGAAGATGAGCCATTTTCGATTTGACCCTGGGGTAC
>NW_022602149.1:0-3588 GCF_009176505.1 Sitodiplosis mosellana | reverse complement strand
GTGCGAGCATTCAGTTCGTGTTCGTCAGTCAAACGATTAACATTAGCAATGGCACCGAAAATCAGCGGAAAGGCAGCAAAGAAAGCCGGCAAGGCCCAGAAGAACATTTCGAAGGGAGACAAGAAGAAGAGACGCAAGCGGAAGGAGAGCTACGCTATCTACATCTTCAAAGTATTGAAACAAGTTCATCCAGACACTGGTGTCTCCAGTAAGGCCATGTCCATCATGAACAGTTTCGTCAACGATATCTTTGAGCGTATCGCCGCTGAAGCATCGCGTTTGTCTCACTACAACAAACGGTCAACCATCACTAGTCGCGAAATCCAAACGGCTGTCCGTCTCTTGTTGCCAGGAGAATTGGCCAAGCACGCCGTCAGTGAGGGAACCAAAGCCGTCACCAAATACACCAGTTCAAAGTAAATTCGACATAATTTTCGCAAAACCGTACAAAAAACGGCCCTTTTCAGGGCCACCAAACAATAATTTATGAAGATTTTAAAATATCAAACTACAAAATTTCAACAATTTCATTCGAATGCATCATAAACGTATCGCTGTTATTAAATCACAACTTTTGATTCATCTTTGAAATACATGATATTGAAAAATCACAATAATCGAACAGTTAATCGTTTCCCCATCAGTTTTCAAAGAGAAGCTTTTCACCGTATGAAATATTTTAAACAATAGGTAAATAGAATATAAACCGAGATAAATTTTTGAAATTTATGGGAAAAATGAGACAGATGAGGTATATGGTGACTCTTTTCAATATTATGCCGTTTACATTCATACAGTCATTCAATAAAATAAAAATTGATTTAATCGCTTGCAATCGTTTCAGTGCAAGAATAACTATAAGATATTTGTTCAGAATTACAAGTTTGAGAAATTTCGAATTTAAATGTTTAAATAAAAATAAAACTACGAAGAATATATGAAAGATGTTTTGAAAATTCTTTATAATTTAGTTATTGGTGGCCCTGAAAAGGGCCGATTTTTGTAAAATTGTTGACAATATCCACTTAAGCACGTTCGCCACGGATACGACGGGCCAATTGGATGTCTTTTGGCATGATTGTGACACGTTTAGCGTGGATGGCGCACAAGTTGGTGTCTTCAAACAAACCGACCAAGTAAGCTTCGCTGGCTTCTTGCAAAGCAAGAACGGCTGAGCTCTGGAAACGCAAGTCGGTCTTGAAATCTTGAGCGATTTCACGAACCAACCGTTGGAATGGCAGTTTGCGGATCAACAATTCCGTCGATTTCTGGTAACGACGAATCTCACGAAGAGCGACTGTTCCTGGACGGTAACGATGTGGCTTCTTTACACCTCCGGTGGCTGGAGCGCTCTTACGAGCGGCTTTGGTGGCGAGCTGTTTACGTGGTGCCTTTCCACCAGTTGATTTACGAGCGGTTTGCTTAGTACGGGCCATTTTACTTCTTCTTCTTCTTCTTCTTTTTAGTTTACGATGCTTACACAACGAAAGTCAAACGCAGAATGAATGACAACGTACAAAGAGCGCACTCTATTTATACTTTTTGACGCAGGAGAAGCGACGCTACGATCGTCGTGCGTGTGTTGTCGTTATTATTCTTATTTATTCTTCAAATTACGAATTTTTTCGGCTTTTTGTCAAGTTTTTCTTATTTTTGGTTGGAAATTGTTAAAAATAATGTAAATTCAAAACAAAATTGTTAGAAATATCGTTGAAAAGCGATATTTGGTTGTCCGAAGGAGAAGTTTTTAGCGCGAATCGTACGATTGGTACGATGGGGACGACGACGCGAGAAGTGTATAAATACGGTGACGCTGCAGTAGCAGGCATCAGTTCGTGTTAGTCTTTCGTCGAGTGAAGAACATACTACCAGCTAAATCAAAATGACCGGTCGTGGTAAAGGAGGAAAGGGATTGGGAAAAGGTGGCGCTAAACGTCATCGTAAAGTATTGCGTGATAACATCCAAGGTATCACCAAGCCAGCCATCCGTCGTTTGGCTCGTCGTGGCGGTGTCAAGCGTATCTCAGGCTTGATCTACGAAGAAACCCGTGGTGTGTTGAAAGTGTTTTTGGAAAATGTCATTCGTGATGCCGTCACATACACCGAACACGCCAAACGAAAGACTGTCACCGCTATGGATGTCGTGTACGCTTTGAAACGCCAAGGCCGTACTTTGTACGGTTTCGGTGGTTAAACGCATTCCCGATCTCAACAAAAAATCGGCCCTTTTCAGGGCCACCAAATAGTTTTTATGAAGAATTTCAAAAATCACATACATTTTTTCTATTTATTTGCAATTGATTCAATTCGAGTGCAAAAGCAGAATTATATCAGTGAATTCAATACTTGGTTGATATATACTTATTTTTGTTGGCATTCTTGTCCAAATTGAAATTGACTGTTCGATATATTTTTCAAAAGAGGACTTCTTGTACAGTTTCAGTGGCTAAATGCAACCCGATTTAAACTCAAATTCATAGAAAAACAGGGCCATCAAGTCATTTTTATAAAGAATTTACAAAATACAAACACATATTTGTGATAATGCATTAAAAATATGATGATTTCTATGAAATTCTATAATTAGGTTGACGTATTTCGTTCAAAGAAGTATTTTTCCTTTTCATGTATAGAAGTGAACGTTTTTTCTTCGGTCAGTTTCACATTTACTTAAAATATTTATTCGATGAAAATAATAGTTTTTGCAAAGTACGACAGACATTTTGACGGTGGTATACAATGTATTCGCTCGCACTTATGACAGCTAGTACTTGAACGAGGTATGACAGCTGTTAGTTGTATAAATAATTTTTGGATATTGAAAATATTTGATTCATTAAAATGCTTTAAAAAAAATTGGAAGCCCTGAAAAGGGCTGTTTTTTTGCAAACGATATCCTTTCAGACATTGTTGGTAAATTATTTTTTTGCTACCTTGCCTGCAACAATTTTCTTTGCTTCTGCCTTACTTGTAGCCCAAACGCGAACAGTTTTTGGTTTCGGTTTACGTTTCGAAGGAGTTTTGGTTTTTGGTGATAAAGCAGCGATAATTTTGTTTGCTTCTGCTTGGCTCGTTGCCCACACTCGAGTTGGAGCTTTAGATTTCGTAACATTTGCTGATTTAGATGGAGTGGCAGTCGCTTTTTTTGGGACAATCTTCTTCTTAACTGGTTTCTTCGCGCTAGTCTTCTTTGCTGTTTTCGCCATTTCGCTTGTTACTCGTACGAACGACAAATACTGAATGATGTGAGCACAGCGCTGCGTGTCTGCTTATATATGCTTCGCAGTATGGCACACTCGACGAAATGGGCGGAGCTTAGAATTTCGAATCGCTGACGTCATCCACTCACTGAACCGCTATATAAACGCGCACAGCTCTAGTGCGAGCATTCAGTTCGTGTTCGTCAGTCAAACGATTAACATTAGCAATGGCACCGAAAATCAGCGGAAAGGCAGCAAAGAAAGCCGGCAAGGCCCAGAAGAACATTTCGAAGGGAGACAAGAAGAAGAGACGCAAGCGGAAGGAGAGCTACGCTATCTACATCTTCAAAGTATTGAAACAAGTTCATCCAGACACTGGTGTCTCCAG
>NW_022602148.1:0-3616 GCF_009176505.1 Sitodiplosis mosellana | reverse complement strand
GCAGCAAAAGTTCATTTTGTATGAGTTGAATGTGATACCCAACGAATTCTTCATTGATGGTAAAAACTTGAATTTCTGTGAATAAAAAAATGAAGAAATGAAAAGGTGAATGCAATTAATGACCACTTTTTACATACTGTCGTCAATTCAAATATCAATTTAATCAAAGAAACTGGCATATTTTGGACATAACTCATAAAATTTTATTCACGATTGATAAAGTCTATCTATTTTTCAGACAAAAAAATGTACAAAATCTAAATCGTATGAATAGTCCATTCGATAAATGCCAAACAAACAAACGTTCATTTATCCATCGTAATTTTGAGGAACAGCGCCAGCTTCATCTCTATTGCCAACTTGCGACAGATGTTTCACAATATCAACCCAGTCATATCCTCTTGGTCGCTCTCCGCCACCAGCTGTTGCTTTGTCCCATTGACGACGTTTCTGTGCCTTGGTCAATTTTTCAGCTTTCGGTTTTGAAATGGATAGGCCGCCAATATCGGCATCGGAACTATCTGAATCATTTGAATCATCGCTTTCCGAGCTTTCATCTTCACTGACGTGTTGCGGTTGAGCCTCCATCATTTCCTCAATGCGATCCTTAAGGCACTCAAACAGTGTGTATGTCATCCCACAACCGATCCATTGTTCAGCTTCCGTCTTTAAAGCTTCCGTGATTTTTTCTTTCACTGGATCCACTCTGCAAACAATTCGGATATCGTTTATTAATTTCGAAAACCATTTCGTACGTCAATAAAAGACTAAGACTGCAGACACTTACAAGTGTTGATTGTAAAATACATTCATATTGATTTTCGGTCCTTCATTTGGATATTCATCGCCCCACACCAACTCCACGAGAAATGTGTGCTCATCATTCTCTGTTCCATACTGAAACCAATCAAAAAATTACATTCAATGGCTCAAGAACTCGTATTTTTGGCGACGGTGATAAGGTTAGCTATACTCACTTTGTATTGAAATGTTGTGGGATTGACTTGTTTGAACGCTTCGTCGCCTTCGTAAATCGAAATCAGCGCCTCGCGTTCATCATCTTGCATTTGTTTCAACTCCTCCGACATATCATAGTCTTTTTTATACAATTTTTCTGTGTCTAAAAGTGATAGGAAAGTTTTACCACTAGAAAGTGCACAAGAACAACAAATGTCTTGTAAATATTGAAACGTCAAATTGTCACGCATTCCGTTCGGAACGTTTTCGAAATTCGAAATGAGAAAATACCGAATTCGCTACATCAACTGTTGAAACACTTTGACACTTCGCCATTTCGCCCGAATGACTAATAAAGCACGCGCAAATTAGAAGAAATTGGAATTTAAATTTGAAATTCGAATAATTTTATACCAGAATCGGATGATGATGGTTTATGAATGATATTTTCTGGTTTGAGTTTGGTTTTTTGCTTGATCTGGAGCAAAATTTGAATTATTCTCAAGAGCTAACGCGAAGTACGATGAAATAAATTGAACAACTGATACATTATTGCACAATGTGTTGTAATAAATAGGATTTTTTCCACGCAAAATTTCAGTATTAGAAAATATTCGGGTAAAAAGAATTTCAATCACGAAATATTATTTAGAAATATTTTATTCATCATCAAAAATTGATCAAATTCACTTGACCGTTCGTTAATTAATTGGCTGGTATTTAGACAAAGTATCCAATTCGCCATCATTTAGAACGGTATTAAGTGCGAGCAGCGAATACTAGATAAATACATACAAATGATCGGTAGTAGTGGGCAGTGATTATTCATTGAGTGTTTGGGCTTCAGATAAATTGCATGCTCTAGTTCAAACTAGAGCATTTACATCGATATTTATTGAGTGAAAACGATTGCAAACAGTTGATCCAAAGTGAATGTTGATCATAACGGAAAAAAAAGTTTAAACAAGTTTAAATTAGAATTAAATCACAAAATATTGTCGCAATGACAACTGGAGACGACGAGAATCGTGAGCATGTCGATGCAGTGCACACAAGATTCCGCGAGAAATCGCCACAAAAGAATTTCTTTTGTTTTGCATGCTACGAAGAGTTTCCGGCTACCTCAACACTCGAAGTGTTTCAGCATTATGGAGAAAAGGAGCATTCCACATATCATTCCGATTGTTTGTACTGCCAAGGAAAAGTGTATCAGTATCGCGATGGCAACGAAAAATTGCAATATTTCCACAATTGCTGGCGATGGAAGCGAAAAATTGAAAAATAAACCAAATAACCGACAACAGCATAAGTCATCATCAATGCTCGAAGTCACCATTTAATGTCTCGCATTTCGTTCGTGTTCTGGTGAACAGCAATAATCAAACAAAAGACTGACACAACCATTTCCATTTAATATTTTCTCAAATTTAAGATGTACTTTTCGACATGCGTTGTTTATATTTGCTTATTCCATTCAATAAATTTACAAAAGAAAAACATGAAAAAAAAACCGTTTTGTTTTCCTTCCGTTTCTGCTAATATTGCACATTTGTTATGTCCAACCAAAAAAAAAACAGTGGTTGCTGTGTCTGAATTGATAATGTAAACACATAAACATTTAAAGTTTGTAGGTCAGTCACCGTGTTGCCTGCAGCGCATTATACATATGTACGCATTACGGCTCGTTCAGGTGGATGAAGTTGCTGTTGTGGCGAATTCTGTGTTTTGGCGCGAGCGGCGAATTCATCTGATGGTTGACAGCTCATCTTGTACCATCATCTGCGTTTCATATCTTCTTTTATGTTACTGTTGCAAATAGACGCGTGAATAACAAATATTTTCTAATCGATTAAAAATTTGCCCATGTTTGCACAATTTTCACACAAATTTATTGGTAAAACGTGAAAAACGGCACAGTTCATCTTTTTTTCTCGATCAGTTTAATTTTTGACGGCCGAAAAAATGTCAACAATTCCACGAAAAGTGTTCATTCAAGTCGATTCGACCGAGGAACAGGTAATGAGTCATTACTAATGACTTTGTGTACAACTTATTATTTTTTTTGTAGGTTATAATTTTGTTTACAGCTATTCGGTTTTGTTGGGGAGAATCAATGCAATTCGGTATTGATTTCAATTAATTTTCTGTTTGCAGGAAAATGTTAAAAATGCTCGAAAAACATTGAAAGTGCTTCAAAAGGAAGCAACGGATAAAGAAAACTTGATCGGACGCCCATCCACCGAAAAGACGCTGTTCAAAAAATCCAAATCGTAAGTGATGACAAGATGAAAAACATTTGTTTTTGAGACAGAATCAAATTTTTTTAATTTGGAAGAATTGATTTTTGAAAATTATTTTAATCTCAATTGAATTGTGATTTTAGTTTCAATGGTTTTGTTCAACGAATTTTTATTTGTTTTGATTCAAAAAACGATTTTTATTAAACAATTTGCAATTTTTTGTTAATCAATTGAAACATTTTTAATCGAATCATTGATTGACTGACATTCAATCTCAATATTTTTTCTGCAGTGAAACAGCCGTTCTCAGCTCAACACCAAGCAAAGAGCCCAGACGTCGCAAGTCAAGCCAAGATCCGGCTGAAAAGTTGCAAAATCGTGTCATCGAAGAGGACCTTACGACCGAAGGTGAGCCAAGT
>NW_022602147.1:0-2717 GCF_009176505.1 Sitodiplosis mosellana | reverse complement strand
CTAAAAGTGACATACTCTCTTCTTGCCGTACTCAATAGCATGAATTAAGTTTTCGAAATTTGAAAATTGATGCCTCTAAAATGGCGAAATACAAGAGAACTTATTAGTCGGAGTTCTGTACTATCATTCCGTAATCTATGAATTAATCTTCTTCTCTTGCCTTGGTGAATATTATGTCGTCGATGGTACTGTATTTGTATTTGTTAGGGTTTAAAAACACGTTATTTTTTTCAGTGTTTCCTAAAAACGTTTTTTTACAGAGCCGTTTAATAACGCCTAGAAAACATTATTTTCATTTTTTCTTGTTATTTCTGCGGTATTTTGAACAGTCAAAATAAAACACTACAAAAATATAACGTTTTTATATCACCGTTTGCGGTATTTGTCGGAACGTTTGTAAACCCTAGTATTTGTACACAGCTGAGATGAAGATTTTTTCATAGTTGCATCAGCCATAACATCTGGAAACTCTTTTGCAACGGCTGTCTCAGCTAATTCCTTGAAATATTTCTTCTACTCAACGATGATAAGTGTAGCGACATTGCGTTTGTCATAAATTTTGGCCCAATTTTGTTTTGCAATTTTTACGGTCTACTGATAAAACATTTAAAAAATTAACAAACTTGATTGAGCCAAAGATTGAAATTAGTTTAAATGTCCATCAATTCCTCTTGGGGAATAAATTTCTATTCATATATGCAATTTGTATAGAAAATCACATTCTCTTGATCTTTTTCACATCTTATCGGACAGTTTACTTGCCGAATTCTATTCAATTTGCAGTTGTAGTATTTTAAATCAGCTATTCCAAATTAAATCAAATTGTCTGAAAACTTAATGTTTGTTTTCTTTTGAAAAAAAAAGTCAACACCCCAATGTCAATTTTAGCATGGACTCAAATCGATTTTTTCATTGTTTTGCCACTGTTATTCTCATGCCAAGAATTCAGGTGAATTCGTAATTAAATGTTCAGTGTTCGATTTTGCACTGAATGAATATTGTTGAATAGTCGCATTTTACAGAGAAAATGCAGCCGAAATTGCACTTCGACTACAATACGATTAGAAGCCATCACCTGTCTTAGTTCAAGGTCATGTGGACGTTTTTCTTTTAACTTCGATGGTATTCCCTCACCGTTTAATGGTCGAAGTTTTTTTTCTGATTGGTGCGACTTTGGGCGTTTGATGACTTTTGAAATGAGAGTCGTGTTGACACGTATGCGTGACCGCTTCCACTTGGTCGCTTTATCCTTTGATACCACCAAATTACTGCTATTTTGTTTCACAACGAATGGTACAATTAACACCTCTCAATATCACCCGAAGGCGATGAAGGTGACTTTTAAAGTATCGGTGTTTGTAAACAGAAACATGTAATTAAACAAAGAGCTCCAATTCATTCGAATTATTACGTCTAGCCAAAAATCAGTTTAATAGTAATATAGAGATAGTCTTCGCTAGTACAGTCAGAAGTCCGTAAAAGCATAGATAAATATAATCCATGTCCCATGCTTTGCCTATTAGGAAATCATATCGTACGCCTACACAATGATGCAATATATTGACTCTTGTATTTATGCTTGCTGTCTTGCTGTTTCACCGCCGCACACAGAAGCGTAAATACATAAAGCAGCACGACGTGCTTGCCTGATAAGCAGTGCGTAAAATATGGAGCCTGTTTATCTATGCTTTGACGGACCTCTGCGCACAGTTTTGTTCGTTTTACTTTTCTTCAAAAAAGACAATACACTTCGTTCGATTTCTAATTGGGTTGATTCATTAGGTAATGTCTTCGTTAGAAATATGGAAATGTCAATCCTGATTCTTTTTCTCGGAAAATACAATGTCTACAGAAACGCCTTTGACAAAAAGCAAACAAACAAAAACGAAGGGAAAATCATGAAAATGACTTGTTTTGGAATTGTGTTATGCATCCAAGCTCAGAGCTTCGAAGAGCATAGAATTGATTTAAAAATTCTATCTCATGTTACAAATTGTTTTGTTTTTTTTTTTTTAGAAAAATATCGAAGAAAAGTAAGTGAATAGACCTGCTATAAAAGGAAGTGTTTCTCCAATGAAACGGCAGTACAGCGTGGCTATTTCAAACGTTAAACACTTAACATGGACACTCGCGAGATTGTGACTTGGTATGTGAAAGCTTTTAAAGTCTATGGACTGTGGCCACCAGAAAATAATTCAACAGCCTACAATATTTGGTCGGTCATAGTGACGATGTTTGTTTTCATTGCACACTCCCTATTTAAATTGAGCTCGGTGCTTTTTGTGACTTCGGTTGATAACATAATTCACATTCTGTTGGTTGCAAGTGCTGTTGTAACCATTTCGTTGAAAGCATTGATTGTGCGCCTTGCAAAGAACACCTTTGCTAAGCTACTTGATCTGATGATGGACATGGATAAAAGAATTCAGTTAAGCGAATATCAAACATTTCTAAAGCCGCTCGTCAACCAATCAAAATTGGTATTCAAATGTTACAATATTTTTGTATATTTGACTTGGGCATCGTTGGTTCATCAGCTAATGGTTACACCACCTGAAGAACGAATTTATTCATCAACTTTTTATTATCCGTATGCATCGCTGAAACAACCAATGGTTTATGTGGGAGGCATTGTTTATGAAGCCGTCGGAAACTTCTTTTTGGTTCCTATTTTCGTTGCTTTAAATTTGTTTGGTATAATGATGATGTGCATTCTT
>NW_022602146.1:0-1168 GCF_009176505.1 Sitodiplosis mosellana | reverse complement strand
CAATAACGCAACACACATTGAACGGCCCAATAAATCTGACACTAGTTTTTTTTTGGTTTTGTTCTGCGTTCATAAATAGTTTGATCGCAATGGCTTGAAGCGTGTGTGGAACATTATCGATAATAATAAATCCGGGCCCGGGGAAAAGAGAAAAAATCCCACAGAATGAAAAATGCACAGTAGCAAAATGTTCGGCCAAACAACAACTACAAATGCGTCAATAAAAATCTATTAAATCAATATGAAATGTGGCACGCGTGCGATACGGCCCTATCAAAAATCGTTCGCAACAAAACGAGAATATTAATTTCGGCCGAGTTGATTTTGTTGCTTGTAATAAATTACTGTGTGCGAACGCTCTCGCCTGCGCTCGCGCGCACGTTCCACAGAGAACCGGCTTTGCATGCACCCACTTGTCAACTTGTTTCACTATTTGTTTTGGCTCAATGTGTGTCTCCGTGTGTTTATTTGGAAAGCGTGTGCGTTTTTTCTTGTGTGTGTGTGTTGTGTTGTATGCCTTCATTTGCGATTTTATGTGCATGGAATATGTGACTTAATGGCTGTTGTGTTTGTCGTCGCCGTCATCGTTGTCAGAACGTGTACGATTGCCATTAAGTCACATATTCCATGCACATAAAATCGCAAATGAAGGCATACAACACAACACACACACACAAGAAAAAACGCACACGCTTTCCAAATAAACACACGGAGACACACATTGAGCCAAAACAAATAGTGAAACAAGTTGACAAGTGGGTGCATGCAAAGCCGGTTCTCTGTGGAACGTGCGCGCGAGCGCAGGCGAGAGCGTTCGCACACAGTAATTTATTACAAGCAACAAAATCAACTCGGCCGAAATTAATATTCTCGTTTTGTTGCGAACGATTTTTGATAGGGCCGTATCGCACGCGTGCCACATTTCATATTGATTTAATAGATTTTTATTGACGCATTTGTAGTTGTTGTTTGGCCGAACATTTTGCTACTGTGCATTTTTCATTCTGTGGGATTTTTTCTCTTTTCCCCGGGCCCGGATTTATTATTATCGATAATGTTCCACACACGCTTCAAGCCATTGCGATCAAACTATTTATGAACGCAGAACAAAACCAAAAAAAAACTAGTGTCAGATTTATTGGGCCGTTCAATGTGTGTTGCGTTATTG
>NW_022602145.1:0-1111 GCF_009176505.1 Sitodiplosis mosellana | reverse complement strand
GTACTTATTCATTATAATGTATTTAGATAGGACGCTAGCGCGGCCTGGTGGCTATTGCCACAAAAAGGTTGATGCCACTCGATATATCGACCATCTTTCGGAGCACATATTTAGTTTCCGTTGCACTGTGTGCCCGTATCAATCAGGCGACCTATGGGAAATTGCATTCCGCGAGAAAATCGTCCACGACATCGACTCCTTGAGCTACCATTGCTCGATCTTTCCAGGTTGGATGAAGAAGAAACTTCTCGGCACAAATGTGGTGTATGCGAATGGATTGGTACTCAAAGCATACAATGCGCTCGAAACAAAGTACGATGACAGCAACTTGTTGGATACGTTTATTCAAGGATTCTTGAATGTAAACAAAGAACGAGCTAAGCAATTGATCGACACTCATGAAAAACGTGCCAATTCAAATGAGTCAACCAGTGAAGAAAATTGGAACCGAGTTCCGAATGGAACGAATTGGAATAAGACTGCCAATTCGGAAGAGGTTCCAATTCAAACATTCTCTGTTGATCCAACCATATTGAATGAAGAAACCAACCGAGTTAATAATTCGGTTGAAGGGTGGATGCATGAAAGGCAGAACAAACAAAAAACGTATCGGTTTGAATTGGGTGCAAATCAAAATGATACGGTTGCAAGTGAGCAATTGAATATACCAGCGTTTTGGACCGAAACAATTTCAACAAATGAACGGTCGTTGAACGATGAGCTAATTGATCAGCAAAATCTGGCGAAGAGCGTGTACGTACAAGGAATTTGGCGCGATATAGATATCAGTGATCGGCATGAAATCTTTCAAAAAATATGCAAGCTGATGGGGTTGAACATATCTCGTGGTAGTATTCAGTCAATCGATCAATACGAGAAGGGGATGGTTGTGAAATTGCATCGATTGGACGTAAAAAAATTGATTATAAATGAAGCGATCAGAAAATTTGTTTGGTCAAATGAATTGATCAAAGTGGCTAATGGGCAAATACAATGGAAAGTTCGTGTACGCGATCACATGACCCCCTTTTACTTCAAAATGTGGTATACTGCATTGAATTTGAAAAAAACAATGTCGTTTGCATTCATTCAAGTTGACCGAGCATGGATT
>NW_022602144.1:0-2867 GCF_009176505.1 Sitodiplosis mosellana | reverse complement strand
GTACTTATTCATTATAATGTATTTAGATAGGACGCTAGCGCGGCCTGGTGGCTATTGCCACAAAAAGGTTGATGCCACTCGATATATCGACCATCTTTCGGAGCACATATTTAGTTTCCGTTGCACTGTGTGCCCGTATCAATCAGGCGACCTATGGGAAATTGCATTCCGCGAGAAAATCGTCCACGACATCGACTCCTTGAGCTACCATTGCTCGATCTTTCCAGGTTGGATGAAGAAGAAACTTCTCGGCACAAATGTGGTGTATGCGAATGGATTGGTACTCAAAGCATACAATGCGCTCGAAACAAAGTACGATGACAGCAACTTGTTGGATACGTTTATTCAAGGATTCTTGAATGTAAACAAAGAACGAGCTAAGCAATTGATCGACACTCATGAAAAACGTGCCAATTCAAATGAGTCAACCAGTGAAGAAAATTGGAACCGAGTTCCGAATGGAACGAATTGGAATAAGACTGCCAATTCGGAAGAGGTTCCAATTCAAACATTCTCTGTTGATCCAACCATATTGAATGAAGAAACCAACCGAGTTAATAATTCGGTTGAAGGGTGGATGCATGAAAGGCAGAACAAACAAAAAACGTATCGGTTTGAATTGGGTGCAAATCAAAATGATACGGTTGCAAGTGAGCAATTGAATATACCAGCGTTTTGGACCGAAACAATTTCAACAAATGAACGGTCGTTGAACGATGAGCTAATTGATCAGCAAAATCTGGCGAAGAGCGTGTACGTACAAGGAATTTGGCGCGATATAGATATCAGTGATCGGCATGAAATCTTTCAAAAAATATGCAAGCTGATGGGGTTGAACATATCTCGTGGTAGTATTCAGTCAATCGATCAATACGAGAAGGGGATGGTTGTGAAATTGCATCGATTGGACGTAAAAAAATTGATTATAAATGAAGCGATCAGAAAATTTGTTTGGTCAAATGAATTGATCAAAGTGGCTAATGGGCAAATACAATGGAAAGTTCGTGTACGCGATCACATGACCCCCTTTTACTTCAAAATGTGGTATACTGCATTGAATTTGAAAAAAACAATGTCGTTTGCATTCATTCAAGTTGACCGAGCATGGATTATTTTTGCAACGAACACCAAGTGACAGTGGATGCACCGTTTTGTCAGAGCAACAGCTTCTGGAGTACATTCAGAATAATTGATCGACGAACAACGAGTATCATCAAAACAAGCAGTTTCTCGTCCATGTAGAAGCTATTCGCAATATTCCTTGAAATTCATTTAAAATAACTGATTTCCAGGGACCTAGCGTACTAAAGACATTCTCTAACTTTTCTTGTATCAATCATAATCAACATTTTATTTTGATCACATAAATATTCTTTCGTGTAGAATATCTAATTTATTTTCCCATCATATGAACACAAAATACAACAAATAGATTTCGATTCAATTTTCAATAAAATATTTAAACAGGCAAATTTCGGTTTTATTGCAATCTGACAACGCTGCTCTTCCTGAATCCGCTGTGTCGAATATCACATACAAATTAATCCCGTGTTGTGGTACTACTGGCAGTATCCAAAGCTCTACGACTTCAACATTGACGGTTCCGTGTCTTTGAATCAATATAAACATACACGGATCGCGCATAACTGGAGCTCCCTTATTGCATACGTATGCATATGCATATATGTGTATTTGAATCAAACCATGTGGGCTATGGCGATTTTTCTAGAACATCAAACGCTGTCACATAACCATACAATTGAGCTAAATTTCATTGATTATAAAACGTGGCACAGAAGTGATAATTCTCTGAGACTCTAGTAAGCATTGAATTAATTTTTTTTGAAGAATAATCATTGAAGGTAAGTATCGTAGTTTTAATTCTATTTTGCTCGGTAAGACTCTAATCTTTGAAATTGGGAATATATTTTTGTTTCAAATTCATTCATCAATTTTATTCTTGAACACATTCAAAATGAAACCTCAATCACCCAATTGAGTATAGAAAACATGGAAAAATTTATTGCGGACTAGACATTTTGGAAAAGCGATCAAAAATCACACATTTTATTCGACTAAAAACAAACCATTGTTACTCGTTTCAGTGTAAAATGGAGGAAAATTTGGTAGAGAATCAAATAGACGAAAATTTGATGACAATTAAGCGCAGCATCAAGACTGCATTAAATCGACTCGAAAGATCTGGTGTGGTAGTAGATAAAAAACTTCTGAACCATTTCAAAAAACACTCGATTCAATGGTAAACTGCATTCAATATTATTATTCAAAAAATGCAATATATTTCATTTCAACAATTCGTATTCTATTTATCTGAAAAAAAAACAGTGTAACACAAACATGCGATCGATATGGCACAGAGGCAGAATATAAAATGCCATGTACCGTGACAGCCGCAATGGCACCAGCTTTGGGTGTGGAAAACACAACGATTCCACTTTTGGGAACAGAAGAAACCGATGTTTCGATGGGAAATGGCGACAAATCAAAGAAACGTAAGGTGGACGATACGACGATCGTCGAAAAAGAGGTAATGAAATGGCGAAAGAGGATGGAAACGGCTGTTAATACGGGCAAAAAAGGTAAGATATTAACTTTTATCTATTTTATTTTTATTTCCTTGATTCAAAAACAATCATTTCCAAACTGGTTTTTTCACAGGTGATGTTTACCAAGGGCCACATCTTGAATACATAATATTCTATTGTGTTCATTGCTTGAATGATAAAGAGCCGACTAAGTCGTTCAGCGGAACATTCGATGATATTTCTGATCACTGGTTGAAAGAGCATTTGATTGAAGCGATTCGCAAGCCATTCCAATTTTACGCCGTTGCTTTGCTCATTTGC
>NW_022602143.1:0-1411 GCF_009176505.1 Sitodiplosis mosellana | reverse complement strand
ATTTGGTGAAGCATCACCAGGAAAGGCATCCAAGTAACCTGTTTGTGGTTGCGGATAGAATGAACGCAAAGAAGTGTGGAATGTGTCACTTCAAAGATGGTGACTTGATCGAGCATTTCAAGTTGGAGCATAGTCTGAACTCGACACCAAAGCTCTTCAACCCAATCTACTATTCAGAAGAAAAAATTTCCGAGCTCTTGACCATCAACGTGTCGAAGAAACATCAATGTGGCAAATGCGACGAAGTATTCGAGACACAAGATGAAATTGGTGACCATTTCAAAGCGGCACACGACAGTCAAGTAGTTGAATCAAAAGAAATCGATGACAACCGTACCACTCCAGATCACATGATTTGTGGCTATTGCCACAAAAAGGTTGATGCCACTCGATATATCGACCATCTTTCGGAGCACATATTTAGTTTCCGTTGCACTGTGTGCCCGTATCAATCAGGCGACCTATGGGAAATTGCATTCCACGAGAAAATCGTCCACGACATCGACTCCTTGAGCTACCATTGCTCGATCTTTCCAGGTTGGATGAAGAAGAAACTTCTCGGTACACATATGGTGTACGCGAATGGATTGGTACTCCAAGCATACAATGTACTTGAAACGAAGTACGATGACAGCAACTTGTTGGATACGTTTATTCAAGGATTCTTGAATGTGAACAAAGAACGAGCTAAGCAATTGATCGACGCTCATGAAAAACGTGGCAATTCAAATGAGTCAACCAGTGAAGAAAATTGGAACCGAGTTCCGAATGGAACGAATTGGAATAAGATTGCAAATTCGAAAGAGGTTACAAATCGATCATTCACCTGTGATCCAACCATATTGAATGAAGAAACCAACCGAGTCAATAGATCGGTTGAAGGGTGGATGCATGAAATGCAGAACAAACAGAAAAAGTATCGGTTTGAATTGGGTGCAAATCAAAATGATACGGTTGCAAGTGAGCAGTTGAATATACCAGCGTTTCGGACCGAAACAATTTCAACAAATGAACGGTCGCCGAACGATGAGCTAACTAAGCAACAAAAATTGGCGAAGAACGTGTATGTACAAGGAATTTGGCGCGATATGGAAATCAGTGATCGACATGAAATCTTTCAAAAAATATGTAAGCTGATGGGGGTGAACATATCTCGTGGTAGTATTCAGTCAATCGATCAATACGAGAAGGGGATGGTTGTGAAATTGCATCGCTTGGACATAAAACAATTGGTCAAGTTTCAAGCGGCCGAAAAATCTCTTTGGTCAAGTGCATTGTCCAAATTGGCTAAGGACAAGAGACCATGGAAAATTCGCCTATGCGATCACATGACCTCTTTCTACTCGAAATTGTGGTATACTGCATTAAATTTGAAAAAACAATGTCGTTTGCATTCATTCAAGTTGACCGA
>NW_022602142.1:0-3460 GCF_009176505.1 Sitodiplosis mosellana | reverse complement strand
GTACCCAGATCATATGCTCGCCTACAGAAGGTGGTCACTCGAAAATTCGGACTCACGGATGTGTAAAAAGCTATTTCAAGCGAAACGATGGTGACGATGGTGACGATGGTGATGGAGAATACTTCTTCAACCAAATGTTTGTGAGCTACGGCCATAAGAAAACTTTATCCAAAGTTTTCACGAAACTGCTCAAAGTTGATGCCGGTTCCATTGACAAAATATTCCCGAATGACTGGAAATCGAAAACATGGTTCGTTCGTCCGTCTTTCTGACGCAATTTATTTTTCATAAAATAAAACTCTAATACTCTTTTATTTTGAATAATCATAGGAAAAAATTCGGTAATGAAATTGCAAGAATCGGGGAGGATGGAGTCGCAAGTGAAGCCACAATCACAGACGGGGAGAATGCGTCCGTCCGCCCGGAAAAGGCAGCGAAACGCAAATCCAAGAAGACTGTGTTGCGCCGAAAAAATTCTTTCTTTTAAATGATACTTAACTTTTTCTTCGCAATGAAACAAATCAAAAAAATTATGCTTCCGAATACAAGAACGAAACTTACGTTGAATTGGACACGAAAACTGTTCATAGGAATTTAATAAGGAACAAACGATATGATCAAAAAAACAACACCGGGAACCTTCGATTCAAACCGCCATTCCTTCTCGGCCTTTAATCTCTGAATGAATAATTGGTTTGCTTTGACTTAATTTCTAAACCATGGTTTCCTAACGATACAATTGAAAAAATCTTACTTGGCAATTTTTTGTACAACGTTTTGATTTCTTTCTGCGATTTTACTCTGTGTGCATTGCTGTGAAATTTTTGTGTGCCGGACTGGACTCTTCTTCTTCCTTCTCTCGACTCTGGCAATGCAGGCACTTCTTTCGTCTTTTTCTTTCCTCCTGTCTCGACTCGCAATTCAGGCTCTGGTTGTTCGTTGTGTGCTTACGACCGCAATCCCGAGAAACGATGGATTTGGTTCTCAATACGCCAGCTCGATTCGTCAACCGAGTCTGGCGTGCTGTGTGACGAAACGATGTTTTTTTTTTTATTACGACTCAATGCGGTTGTTTCTTTCTTTCGTTTTATTTTTTGTTAGACGAACGGTCAAATCGAGACAATGGATTCTTACTTTCAATCAAAATTTACTTACAATAATATTGATCCTAAAACAACCTAAGAACTTCCTGGGCCTTACACCGGTATATGAATTAATTACTCATGGAGTGCGTAAATAGTAGCACTTTTTACTCAATTTACTTTCTACTTTTGGTACGAATAAATTGGTAGTCGAGCGGTGCGTGTGTTACATGCGGACGTCGGCGGCAGAAAGAACGACATCACCATGCGGTTTCTGGTGCGTTGACCGATTGTGTAGTTGCATTTGTGTGTCGATTCGTTTAAATGTCAAGTACGCCAGTCGTTCGCTCGCCAATATGAACCTTATTTACTACTTTCTCAGCGCTGGTAACCGCGCTCCGCTTATACTTAATGTCTAAATTCTATATTTGACAATCGCAGTGAGAAGGAATGGCAATATTTAAAAAAAAAACTACCGAATATAATTCTTCTCCTTTTCAACTCCGAACAGATTAGCGCGAAATTCATGGCAATTTATATATGTTTGTTGTAAGAAAAAAATTCGCAACAGGCCGGATTTCGGTTATGTGCAGAAGTGCTACTTATGCGCACAATCGAAATGAAAGAGTCTATGCAGTCTACATTGCATCGTTGTTTATATATTTTTTTTTGTATCGCCTTCTTTTGTTGTTCTTTTTTTTTGTTTAGCGTGTGGCTGGTTTTCTTTTGATTAGATTCAATACGTTTTTTTTTTTTTGGGCGATTTTTTCTCATTCATTTTTTTTTTGGTCTCTTCGTTTCTTTTTTTTTCTCTCTTTTTTTTTGTTCTCAATATTGCACAATCAATTTTGCGTGAAAAATTCCCAACTCTTTCCCTTCTTCATTTTCGACTAAATACGAGTTTGAGCCTACTTTTTCTTTCAGTTTAACTGGAATGTATTTCCGCCTCAGCTTCTTTGAATACCCATCCGCCGCGTTAGATAGTTTCTGATTGATAAGATACGCTTTTTTTTCGAGGTTTAGCTCACGTGGATTAGCATTGCGATTATGATTTTCCATTGACTTGAGGTAAGATTTGTACAGATTCTCTCTGACAAACTTAAGGATATTATCGTTATTGTCATCATTCGTCCCCTCACATGGATTAACATCAATTATTTTCTTATAATCTTCACCGCAAATGTTCACATTTCGGCCGAAGACAATGAAGTGTGGCGACAATTCTGTAGATAAATGAACGGTCGAGTTCAACGCGTACGTGATTTGTGATAGTTTCTCATCCCATGTTTTCTGATTTTCTTGTTGCACTACACACGTACGTATAGCATTGACAATGGCTTTATTCGCGATCTCACATGGGTTCGCTTGCGGATGGTACAAGGGGGTGAAACGTAATTGGACCTTGTACCGATTCATGAATGTTTTCATATCTTTCGACGCGAATTGCACTCCATTATCGCACAAGAACTGTTCAGGCACCCCATATTTTAAAAATATATGGTTTTCGATGAATTCGATTATTTTAATCGCTTTGGCTTCTCTCATGGGGAGTAAGAATACAAATTTTGAGAAATTATCGACTACTACAAATAAGTATTGGTTTCGCTGTTTGGAAGTAGTAACAGGACCGATGAAATCGGCTGATAGTGTTCGAAATGGTAGGTCCGTTTCTCGTCTTTTACCGATTGGCAAATGGGTGTTTACATTAGACGATTTACATGTGTGACATATTTCGCAATTGCGCATCATCCGGTCAACAAATTTATACATGCCGGGCCAATAATAATAATCTTGTATGCGTCTTAATGTTCGGGCAAAGCCTGGGTGTGACGCCAGTACACTATCATGTTGCTCCCGGAACACCTTGAGCTGATCTTCGTAAGGCACAACAATTTTCCATTCCCTTTCGAATGGTTTGTGGATTTTGTCAAAGCGAAAATATAAAATGCCATTGTCGATTTTGTAATAATCCCCCCCATTTCCTTTTTCTACTTGATCATATTTTTCATTGTACCACTCGTCTTCTACTTCTTTACGCGGAGTCAGTTCAACGGTTTCCAATGAGATATGTTTTTCGATTTCGGCTACTTCAGTATCGGAAGCAATCTCGATTGTGTCGGATACTGACAAATAGTCACATTCCACGTGTGCAAATTCAACTTCCTGTAATGTGGAGACATTGATGTGATTACAAAGAAGCGAAACCATTGCACTTTCGCTAAAACGCTTGTGTTTCAACTCAAAGTCGAATGATTGTAGTCGTAGCGACCAACGTGCCATGCGACCAGTTGGGTCCTTACAATTTTTGAGCCAGGTGAGGCTACCATTCCGAATCAATTTTATCGAAATTCGACTGTTTTAAAGGATTTCATTAGTTT
>NW_022602141.1:0-2724 GCF_009176505.1 Sitodiplosis mosellana | reverse complement strand
ATATCGGATAAATTTATTTGATATTCGAAATTTATATAAATAAATTTATCTGCAACCAACCTCTGGTTCTTTTTTCTCTACTGAAAAACATTTGATATTTGCTATCTATATACTGTAGCATTTACATATTTGTAATCATTATACTCATTACAATCAATCATTTTAGCACCTTTGACTAAAAATATCATTTTCATGTGTTTTTGTTTTGTTGTTGCTCATTTTCGGCCATTTCGAAACATATTCATTTTCTTAAACTGAAAAATTCCCGCTTTGTGTCAAAAAACGTTTTTGTCTTGCTGTGACCGTCGTTAAGTCGTTCTTTAATGTCTCATCATAAACATTTCTTTCATCCATGTTTTTTCTTCTTTTTTTCAAATACTTTTTCAGATCACAGTCTCAATATTTTCTTTTTTCTGTTTTTTTGTTTTTTCTAAACAATTTCCTTAATCAAGCGATTTCTTTCATGCGTGCTACTTGCATCGAAAAAGGTAAACGAGACCAAAACGAAGCACAATAACACATACACAGTCAATTAAAAAAAAAATTAAATAAAACACTTTATGAAAAATAGTGCAATGTCTGCTTTTATTGTTGTTGTCTCCAGGAGAACCGAAGAAAAACGATACATACAAATTGAACACATTTCTGTTTGAATTGATCCGAATCAGATGGTTTTTTTTCGTTCTTCCTATTTCGTTTTTCAATTCGATAGAATTTTTATTTATCAAATTACAATTGGTATGATCGAATTCGATACAAAAAGAAAGAAAAAAATGATCCGAAATTTTCAGCCACCAAGTACACCCAAGTAATGAGTACAAGAAACATTATGGATCGAAAAACAAAAGTTTCGTCGTCACAAAACGCCGAACTTTTTAATGATCATCGAGCATCGAGCATCGACCGCAAAAAAAAACACTAGAGTATTCAAATCTGTAAAATTCCCATCGATTTCATCCTCTTGATGAAAATGATAATAGCAAAGTATGAAATTGTTTCCGTTGTAGATTTTGGCTGTAGTTGGAAATTGTAGATGAAAACTCTGATGTAGTTTAGACAACAAATTTGCTCTGCATGTTTCAATCATCTATTCCGCTCTCCCAAATACCGATGCACATGAATGATGATGCAATTTTAATTTAAAGCTTAAACTCACTGCCAAAAGCACAAAAAGCGGCATTTTTTCTTTAAATTGAAAGGCGATTTACAATGCGAAGCAATACTGGCGAATGTATTGACATCAATGCAGTTTATATTGCATGTTATGATTTTGGCATGTGTGTTTGGGAATGCTTTTGTTTGGTCTTGGCTTGCTTGATATTTGCCACTGGCATTTATATTGTTTTGCATGTACCACCTCTGTTTCTATTGGTAAACCGTGTTCGGTTAAATTTAGTTTATGCTGATGTTTTGGCTTTTATTTTCAAAATTTGGTTTTATTCAATTTTCGTTGAAAACAATTTTAGCACTAGTTTATGTAGTACATACAATAGCAAGACTTCAATGAAAAAAGAAAGCTTCTGTTTTTTTTTTTGGTTAGACTCGGCAAGAGTTGAGCTGGAAATTTTTGCTAAATAACAGTTCCCGATACAAAGTTTGAAATGAATATGTTATATACTTTTTTTTCTCTTTTATTTTATTAAACAATTTAATTTCCTTTCAAAAAATGTACAGTTTATTTAATTCTCAATTTGTTCATGGAAAGCGTTCAGATTAACAAACATTAACATGAAATGACATTAAAATAGAAAGCATATAAACACACTTATACAATTAGATTAGGACCAAACAATATCTATTTTGCGGTTTAATCTTGTGATTGTGACGATGTGTGCCACATGCCAACACACACACGCACACACATACACACTGAATTTGGCTATGGTTTTGCGATTGCAAATTGAATTTCCGAATTTAATTGGATATAGAGAGAAAGAGAGAGAAATGGTTGCCAAAATGTGCATTTGGTGTGTGTAACGCATCAAAATGATCACAAGTTTAAAGAAAAAATATAATTCAATTTCAAACCAAATTCAATGGAATGGATTACGCTAATACCAATTTTCTATTTGACTCGATGGATTCGTTTTCCGCAAAATAGGAATACAGTGTCCAACTGACATTCCGAGAACAATGGTTAGATGAACGACTTAAATTCGACGACATACAAGGTATGTACAGTCATCTGTTTCAAAATTTCACTTGATCCAAAGCTGCTGATGCCAAATTCAAAAAAATATGTTCGCAGGTCGTCTCAAGTATTTAACATTGACCGAAGCAAATCGTGTTTGGATGCCGGATTTGTTCTTCTCAAACGAAAAAGAGGGACACTTCCACAATATTATCATGCCAAATGTCTATATCCGAATCTTCCCAAACGGCTCCGTACTTTATAGTATACGGATATCATTAACATTGGCGTGCCCAATGAACTTGAAATTGTATCCATTGGATCGACAAGTTTGCTCGCTACGAATGGCTAGCTGTAAGTTGATTTAACAACAAAACGAGATAGGTTTGACAAAACGGACACGTTTAATTCAAGTTGCATTTGATATTTTCAGACGGTTGGACCACGGCTGATTTGGTGTTCTTGTGGAAAGAAGGTGATCCGGTGCAAGTGGTAAAGAATCTGCACCTACCACGCTTCACATTAGAGAAATTCTTAACCGATTACTGTAACAGCAAAACCAACACAGGCAAGCGTCATTTCATATATATATA
>NW_022602140.1:0-2724 GCF_009176505.1 Sitodiplosis mosellana | reverse complement strand
TATATATATATGAAATGACGCTTGCCTGTGTTGGTTTTGCTGTTACAGTAATCGGTTAAGAATTTCTCTAATGTGAAGCGTGGTAGGTGCAGATTCTTTACCACTTGCACCGGATCACCTTCTTTCCACAAGAACACCAAATCAGCCGTGGTCCAACCGTCTGAAAATATCAAATGCAACTTGAATTAAACGTGTCCGTTTTGTCAAACCTATCTCGTTTTGTTGTTAAATCAACTTACAGCTAGCCATTCGTAGCGAGCAAACTTGTCGATCCAATGGATACAATTTCAAGTTCATTGGGCACGCCAATGTTAATGATATCCGTATACTATAAAGTACGGAGCCGTTTGGGAAGATTCGGATATAGACATTTGGCATGATAATATTGTGGAAGTGTCCCTCTTTTTCGTTTGAGAAGAACAAATCCGGCATCCAAACACGATTTGCTTCGGTCAATGTTAAATACTTGAGACGACCTGCGAACATATTTTTTTGAATTTGGCATCAGCAGCTTTGGATCAAGTGAAATTTTGAAACAGATGACTGTACATACCTTGTATGTCGTCGAATTTAAGTCGTTCATCTAACCATTGTTCTCGGAATGTCAGTTGGACACTGTATTCCTATTTTGCGGAAAACGAATCCATCGAGTCAAATAGAAAATTGGTATTAGCGTAATCCATTCCATTGAATTTGGTTTGAAATTGAATTATATTTTTTCTTTAAACTTGTGATCATTTTGATGCATTACACACACCAAATGCACATTTTGGCAACCATTTCTCTCTCTTTCTCTCTATATCCAATTAAATTCGGAAATTCAATTTGCAATCGCAAAACCATAGCCAAATTCAGTGTGTATGTGTGTGCGTGTGTGTGTTGGCATGTGGCACACATCGTCACAATCACAAGATTAAACCGCAAAATAGATATTGTTTGGTCCTAATCTAATTGTATAAGTGTGTTTATATGCTTTCTATTTTAATGTCATTTCATGTTAATGTTTGTTAATCTGAACGCTTTCCATGAACAAATTGAGAATTAAATAAACTGTACATTTTTTGAAAGGAAATTAAATTGTTTAATAAAATAAAAGAGAAAAAAAAGTATATAACATATTCATTTCAAACTTTGTATCGGGAACTGTTATTTAGCAAAAATTTCCAGCTCAACTCTTGCCGAGTCTAACCAAAAAAAAAAACAGAAGCTTTCTTTTTTCATTGAAGTCTTGCTATTGTATGTACTACATAAACTAGTGCTAAAATTGTTTTCAACGAAAATTGAATAAAACCAAATTTTGAAAATAAAAGCCAAAACATCAGCATAAACTAAATTTAACCGAACACGGTTTACCAATAGAAACAGAGGTGGTACATGCAAAACAATATAAATGCCAGTGGCAAATATCAAGCAAGCCAAGACCAAACAAAAGCATTCCCAAACACACATGCCAAAATCATAACATGCAATATAAACTGCATTGATGTCAATACATTCGCCAGTATTGCTTCGCATTGTAAATCGCCTTTCAATTTAAAGAAAAAATGCCGCTTTTTGTGCTTTTGGCAGTGAGTTTAAGCTTTAAATTAAAATTGCATCATCATTCATGTGCATCGGTATTTGGGAGAGCGGAATAGATGATTGAAACATGCAGAGCAAATTTGTTGTCTAAACTACATCAGAGTTTTCATCTACAATTTCCAACTACAGCCAAAATCTACAACGGAAACAATTTCATACTTTGCTATTATCATTTTCATCAAGAGGATGAAATCGATGGGAATTTTACAGATTTGAATACTCTAGTGTTTTTTTTTGCGGTCGATGCTCGATGCTCGATGATCATTAAAAAGTTCGGCGTTTTGTGACGACGAAACTTTTGTTTTTCGATCCATAATGTTTCTTGTACTCATTACTTGGGTGTACTTGGTGGCTGAAAATTTCGGATCATTTTTTTCTTTCTTTTTGTATCGAATTCGATCATACCAATTGTAATTTGATAAATAAAAATTCTATCGAATTGAAAAACGAAATAGGAAGAACGAAAAAAAACCATCTGATTCGGATCAATTCAAACAGAAATGTGTTCAATTTGTATGTATCGTTTTTCTTCGGTTCTCCTGGAGACAACAACAATAAAAGCAGACATTGCACTATTTTTCATAAAGTGTTTTATTTAATTTTTTTTTTAATTGACTGTGTATGTGTTATTGTGCTTCGTTTTGGTCTCGTTTACCTTTTTCGATGCAAGTAGCACGCATGAAAGAAATCGCTTGATTAAGGAAATTGTTTAGAAAAAACAAAAAAACAGAAAAAAGAAAATATTGAGACTGTGATCTGAAAAAGTATTTGAAAAAAAGAAGAAAAAACATGGATGAAAGAAATGTTTATGATGAGACATTAAAGAACGACTTAACGACGGTCACAGCAAGACAAAAACGTTTTTTGACACAAAGCGGGAATTTTTCAGTTTAAGAAAATGAATATGTTTCGAAATGGCCGAAAATGAGCAACAACAAAACAAAAACACATGAAAATGATATTTTTAGTCAAAGGTGCTAAAATGATTGATTGTAATGAGTATAATGATTACAAATATGTAAATGCTACAGTATATAGATAGCAAATATCAAATGTTTTTCAGTAGAGAAAAAAGAACCAGAGGTTGGTTGCAGATAAATTTATTTATATAAATTTCGAATATCAAATAAATTTATCCGATAT
>NW_022602139.1:0-1518 GCF_009176505.1 Sitodiplosis mosellana | reverse complement strand
ATATATACAGTTACTCACAAAATTGTTCGTACACCTTGCTTTTCCGAACAAAATGCCATTTTTTCATTAATTTTCGTGACAAATGAATTGTATGAGCACATGATTGTAAAAGACTAACTCTTTTAGCAGATATTCATGTATATATTTGACATAAATATTGAACACATAAAAAAATTGGGACCAAATATGTGGAAGTGTCGCTTTTTGGGTCTCACAAAATTGTTAGTACACTGAAGTTTATGGGCATTTTTTCAGTAGATATCCAATATATTTACAGTGAACCGAATTTGGAATCATTTTTTGTGATCCTCTACCATCAATTTGACACATTGGTTATAGCAAAAATATCACTCTCTAATCCAGATGGCGCCACCAAAATAGTGAAATGTCGAAAATGGTCCATTTTGCTAGTCACCACCCCAGAATATAGCACTCACATTATTTTTTACCACCCAAATCTGCTTGAACGCATTGAATACCTTAAGATCTTCGACATTTAGTATGACTTTTCCCATTTTTTCAATAATACTGGTTCATTTGTGTGGTCAGTTTGAGCATTTTGGTAGAAAATGCTTATCGAGGCCTCACCAAAGGGCCGCTATGTACCCTAAGGTAGCAAATGTTGGCCTCATATCGGTGGCTATGGATTGGTCTTGCAACGCCACACAAATGATTCCTACCAGTGATTTCGAATTTTAACAATGGGTATGCTTTTTTGGAGCATTAACATCTGATTTGTTGAATATTTAACGAGTTATATGGAAATTAGCGAATATTCAACAAATCAGATGTTAATGCTCCAAAAAAGCATACCCATTGTTAAAATTCGAAATCACTGGTAGGAATCATTTGTGTGGCGTTGCAAGACCAATCCATAGCCACCGATATGAGGCCAACATTTGCTACCTTAGGGTACATAGCGGCCCTTTGGTGAGGCCTCGATAAGCATTTTCTACCAAAATGCTCAAACTGACCACACAAATGAACCAGTATTATTGAAAAAATGGGAAAAGTCATACTAAATGTCGAAGATCTTAAGGTATTCAATGCGTTCAAGCAGATTTGGGTGGTAAAAAATAATGTGAGTGCTATATTCTGGGGTGGTGACTAGCAAAATGGACCATTTTCGACATTTCACTATTTTGGTGGCGCCATCTGGATTAGAGAGTGATATTTTTGCTATAACCAATGTGTCAAATTGATGGTAGAGGATCACAAAAAATGATTCCAAATTCGGTTCACTGTAAATATATTGGATATCTACTGAAAAAATGCCCATAAACTTCAGTGTACTAACAATTTTGTGAGACCCAAAAAGCGACACTTCCACATATTTGGTCCCAATTTTTTTATGTGTTCAATATTTATGTCAAATATATACATGAATATCTGCTAAAAGAGTTAGTCTTTTACAATCATGTGCTCATACAATTCATTTGTCACGAAAATTAATGAAAAAATGGCATTTTGTTCGGAAAAGCAAGGTGTACGAACAATTTTGTGAGTAACTGTATATAT
>NW_022602138.1:0-8795 GCF_009176505.1 Sitodiplosis mosellana | reverse complement strand
GTACTCAATTTCCTTTTGTTACCACCGGAGTAGCTTTTGATCTCCTTATCGATGTGTTTGGTGAAATTCAAATTACTGGCCAATCGAGCACTCATCGCTGAGATATCTTTACGGCGATAGCCACGCAATAACCCAAAGATTTCCAATGTTTGAGATCCTGTCAAATTGTCAAGTAGCGCATCGAATTGCGGACAGTATCCGATCATTTTATGCACTTCAGCTAAATGAGTTTTAAGGCTGAGCCCATTCACAAACACGTCTCCACTTGAAATTGGTGCATCACCCGTTATCATCTTGAACGTTGTTGTCTTACCCGCTCCATTGATACCAAGCAATCCAAAACATTCCGACCTGAATTGAAAAATAAAAAGTTGAGCTCATGTTTCGAATCAATTTCGGAAATAACCATTTCTGAACATAATTGGAAGAATCATAGAAAAACTTACCTTTTAACTGCAACGCTGATTCCTTTCACCGCCAAAAAATCTCCGTAGAACTTTGTAAGATTCTGCAAGACCAAATTGTGTGCTTGTAAATTCTCCCGAGTCATGGCGTTGACTTTGTTCTTCTCATTTATGACGTCGCCATCGATTGCATTGCTCACGAGTAAAAGTGGCGATGGTTGACTCGAGGGACGGCGAATGTAATGTCTAATGGTCGAAATGATTCGACATTCAATCATCCATAAAATGATGAAAAATACGATTGCTGTTATGGTCATGTACGTTAAACTGCGACCAATGCCAGGCTCATCCCATTCGTATATGTTTTTATCTGGAATATAATATTAGAAACAGCGTTAACATGAGTGATAAAATTTTCTCAACAAGATCGTGATCATCATCGCTTACCATATTCAGTTGGATCACAGGTAGCATTTTGGCTGACATCACTTATGTTTAATGTCCCATTTGTTGATGCCAATAGATGAGTATTGTTACTAGACAATAAATTTTTCAATCGTTCACACTCCAAGTGCCACACGTCGGCCTTAATTCTGAACTGATTCATGTTGAATAAGCTGTATCCCAACGCGTAATGTGGAAAAGCTAGGAATATCCACTTGAGTCCATCTGCCATTTTAGTTAAGTCCAATATCGGGAGCAACATAATGGTTATCAATTTGAAGAAGCTGGTTCCTGCAAATATCATGTTCCCACAATTGATTTAAAACGTATTCTTATTGGCTGCTAATACAAAATCAAAAATGAGTTTTACCAGTGAATACGAATGTGATGGCCAACGCAACGAACCCATACGAAGCATTTGAGAATAGAAACGATGCGACAAATGTGATGGCAAAAGATGAAAGGCCAAAAGTGGTGAGAACTGCAATCAGAGGCCCGAGCTCGCTGGCTGTCGACCAATATTCTTCTTGGAATGACATCACCGTTACATAAAATACTGCCGAGGTTAAAATGTATGTTGCGAAGTCGAATAGGAATGATATCACCCAGAATGTTGATGCATCGACGCCACTTATGAATTGAAGTAACTTCGCTTTTGAGGCTCTTTCTCGAATGTAAAACATAATGTATAACGCCATGGTGAATGCCATTGCGAACGAAATGTATTTGGCCAACTGACTGCCCATGTCGTTTCCGTTCATTGTTAGAACAATCTTAGATTCCGGCCTGAATGGAATGGGATTGTTCGACACTTGAATACTGTAACCATCGCCGAGATTGCTCCGCAAGAGTGCATTATGGAGTAGGTTGAGCGAGAGTGGCGCCGTATGAAACAATTGATTGTTGAACCAAGCAATGAATGAGTGGTTGTGATAAGACAAGCCAACCAAATGTCTGGTGTTTGTTCGAACTTTTATTTCATTTCCAAGTTTCAAGAAATGATGCTGAATATCCTCATCGAATTCGTCCAAATTATGGCTTGCATTTTCCCGCAGTCTCTGGCGATATTGTGCAAATGTACTGAAAATGAATCCATTAGTAAAAATTATTCATAATTTCATCGTTAAATTGTCTTAATTTACCTATTGATTAAAGGATCGATTCGGTTCCCTTGTGGTGTTTGCACCATTGTCTCTGTTCTTTCGTAACGATTCAAAGATATATTCAGTTCTGGAAGATTATTGAAATCCTGTGCAACACGAACGAAAATTACACTAATTGCCGTGAAGAATATTATAAAAAAAATTTGCACCAAAAATAGTAGCCACGTATTTGTCCAGCAGTAGAACCGCTTTTTGAACATTGCAAACCATTGATTCATATGTAGCCAGAAGCCATTAAGTAATTCACTTTTCGACGCTTCGATATCAAATGAAACGTGATTGGAAATTTGACTAGGTCTTCTGTTATCACTCCCAACCTTAAGGAACACTTCTTCCAATTCCGTTGAAGAAACTCCGAAACGCTGCAGATTCAAGGCATCGAGTTCATTTTCCAATCGTTCAAACATTCTCGCAAACTTGTCTGACTGTTCGTATGGCAAACCGTATGATATCTCTTCTGTATCCTCCTCCAATAGTTCAACGTTCGGAATGAATTCACGTAGAACTCTCGTAACCTCGCTCGAAACACAGTCTTCTTGCTTAGCGCAAATCAAGCGATAACCATCACCAAAGCGTTTCTTCAAGAAAAATGTAGTTCCACAACACTTCACCTCACCATCGGCCATTATTGCAATACGATCGGCGAGCACATCGGCTTCGTCCATGAAATGCGTCGTCAAAATGATCGTTCGACCCTTCTTCTCCGCTTGCAATAAATCCCACAGCTCTCTCCTCGCCGCCGGATCGACGCCACTAGTCGGCTCATCACACAAAACCACCTTGGAATCGGCACACAAAGCGATGATGAATGATAGCTTCCTTTGCATTCCTCCCGACAAAGCATGAGATGGAGTGTCAATCTTTGACTCTAAATTCAATATTCGTACATATTTCCTGAGCTCCTTGTCAACGGCGCTCCATTTTAATCCTTTCAGTCGACAATAGAATTCGATGTGTTCGCGAACAGTTAGTTCGTCAAATAGAATATCGTGTTGTGGACAGATACCGATCGACTTCCTTGCATTGTTGAGATCAGTTCGAATGTCATATTCATCTATGATCGCCGTGCCTGATGTCGGTGGAATCATTCCAGTTAAAATTTTCAAGGTCGTGCTCTTGCCAGCGCCATTATGACCGAGCAGCACAGTTATTTGATCACAGAACATATTGAATGTCACACCTTTGCAGGCCACTTTGCCGTTGTCGAAAATCTTTCTGAGATTTTTCACTCTCACACCAGCTACACAATCAGTGGGCTCAGGTTCGAAATTTTCGTGTATTATTTGTTCCTGGTGATTGTCAGAACACTCTTCCGATTTCGAGCCGCTTTCCTTGCCAAACCAAAATTCCTTTTTGAATGCAAAGTTGCAATCTTCAGGCACGCCATATTCGCCAGGGAATACCTTTTCAACGTAGAGCGCTATCAAGAGAAACACAGCCGACGTCATTAGCATGAAAGAAATTGTGGTTCCAATTGTGAAATTGTTCTCAATTATTGGATAGCTCCAGAAGTTTGTCCATTGCAATCCTTCACCGGAGCGCTCGAACTCGATGATTGATTTGCATCCGTAAGCCATAGCCACATTTGGCGAAATACAGGAAAGCAGTTGCACTATAAATGGTACTTTGACCTGATTTATTGTCAGAAAAATGTACGGCATATGTGAAACAAACCACATAAGTCCCGATACAGCTGCAGCAGTATTTGCTTTTGAAAAGAGGACGCTGAGCATGAAGCAATAAGTTGTCATCGCGATGGAATAGACAAGCAAAAATACCCAAATTGTAAACCAATTTGAGTTTGTGAACACAGCAACAGATGAGTCATACATTGGTATCTGAAAGAAAATGATTGGTTTTTGGTTTAAGTAATGCTTATACTTTCAATTCATTGAATTAATAATTCCAAATTAAGGTTTTTACTCGCCCTAATGATAGCTAGTATGCCAACGAAGCATGACAGCAGTTAGTGCGAGTGTGACAAAATTTGACACCGCCAATATCTCAGCCGTTCTTCGAAATTACCTTCAGTAAACCGATCATCAATGTGATTGAAACGATCATAAAAATCATGGTGCGCACAAACCAACTGGTCCAATGCAACCAAACGGGCATTCCCATGATTTTCATCACCTCTTTCAGCTGCTTCTCCCTCTCGACGGCGATGAATCTTACGGTGCCAATTATAGGATACACAAAACTTAACATGATGAACAAGCCAACGGCATCTGTCAAACCGTTCAGAAGAATGTCATTTAAATAAGGTGGATACGGGAATCTTTGCATTTCAATGCTTGGTATGGAGATATTGCCGACACATGTCTTTAGTTCAATACATCGATTTATTGTGTAAGACCATGCAATTGCATTTTGAATGGCCAAGAATCCATCCGAATAGTAGAAAGGATCACCTCCTTCATTTGATGTCTTCACACGTGGTCCACCGCCAGACAATAGTGGGTACAATAAATTCGTCTGCCAACTAAAAGCTGTTAATTTATCATTGGTTTCAGTGCGCAATTCACTTGGAAAGCGCAAAGCATATACTAAATTCTGTGGAAGCTCCGTAATATTCTGTAAATTGACATATTTTTTCGATTATTTTCAGTTTTGTTTTCATTAAATGTAAAAATTAGCGGAAGCAAGTAAAAGAAGGTGTTTCAAAGAATATTACCGCTGAATGATCGAATAAAACGCCGGCTAAAAACTCTCGTTCTATCATCAATCTCTCAACTTCCTCTGAACTATTTACACCATATATAACGGTAAAATTGAAACGTATGCTCGCTAATTGAAGTAAATCCTCAAACACCTTATTCTTCGGTGAATAAACTAAGCCCCATTCTCTTAAGTGAATATCACGGCACGTGTTTGTCTCACTAAATACAAACCAAAAGTTAGTTGACAAATTTTTTCATACGCATATTGCTACTATAAAATTTTATAGTTTTATATCTTTAAAGATACGGTCGTTTAATTGCGTTCATTGTCAATTCGATATGAAACGGTCGTCGCGTAACGTTCGCATTATTATTTATGATGTCATTCGGGTTAAATTCAGCTACAACTAAACGAATGATTAAATACTCTGAGAAAAGAGATTTATGTTTATGTTATACTTTTTGTTTTGACACTTATTTCACAACAAGAACTTGAAAACTTTGTGGTGATTTTCGGTACTAAATATATTTTTTCCGCTGAAGCACCACAAAGTTTTTTTGACTTTGTAGTGAAAAAAAAGTTAGAAATATTTTTGGTACCAGAAATCACCACAAAGTTTTCAAGTTCTTGTTGTGAAATAAGGGTCAAAACAAAAAGTATAACATAACCATAAATCTCTTTTCTCAGAGTATGCATATGACATCATGAATGTCTCTATGCTTGTTGGGAATACGAAACGATTGCGACGACCATTTGGTGCATCAAATTATCAATTGAAAACTATGGAAATAAATACGCAATTCCCAAGAAAGTTTCAGTCATTCATAAGTACTCACAGTGATGGGAGCTCGCTGATATTGAACGAATCGAATTTAGTGTTTTCTGTGTTGATTTCAGGCTTAACCATAATTCGTATCAAAATTAAATTGGCCGTAAACAAAATCGGAATCAGAATTTGGATAATTGTTTGTACTTTATGTCGATATTGGAGCAAAAAATTCTTCCACATCAACAGTCGAAATTTATCAAAAATATTGGCGGTTTTTCGTTCACATTCTTCAATTCGCTCGTGTATATAAACGCCATTATCTGATGGGTGGAAGCTAACGTTAAACGTGCGAGTGTCGTCAGTTTCATTATCTATAATTGTGAAATTATGATTAAAATTGTGAAAAACTAACGATAAAAAAACGACACAAAAAAACCAAAAAAAAAAATGTTTTGTGAATATTACCGGTGAAAAATCGCTGTATCCAATTATAAATCACACCACGAAATTGCATGTTGTTCAGTTTTAGAACTGTGAACAAAAACAATGAACTTAAACTTGAAATATTTGCACGATACCACTTGAAACTGTTGTGGTTAACTAAATGTGTATTGGTTTGATAGCTCCAGCGATCTGACTCAGAACCAATCGCTCAGACAGCTGACTTTATACTGTACCGAGCTACACGATTTGTACATACGTAAAGTGAAACTGTCAAGAACTGTTTTTATCAAATTAACTTATTAATATTCTTTTTTATCAATTCGACGAATTAAATAAATGAATAAATAATAGAAAATCATCGATAAACTAGTGCAATGGTAACATCATCTAATTTATTGTTTTAAATTGATTTCCTGAATAGTTGGGTTTGACCAAGAAATGAAATGAAACTAATGCTGATGGTAAAAAACCCATGCAGTTGGATATTGAAATAACGTAAATTATTCAGAAATATATGTACCCATGTATAATAATTATGTGCAAAACTAATTTTCCATTGGAAATGGAGCAAAAATGGCGAACTACTCAACTAAAAAACAATTTTTTCAAAAGCATAAAGCAAAACGACAACTAGGTCAAAGCCGGTCAAATGCCGAAATCAATACACACTGATAGACAACGCACGATTTAAAGCTCAATAAAGAAGAAAAAGCCGAAACCTTAGCAAGTTGCTAATAGCAACACACCTTGAAAATTTGCGCATACTCACTCAATCAGTATTACGTCAGTTATAGAATCAACAGTTAATGCTCCTTTTAATTTCGACAACACACGCAATTCACTGTTGATATGCCAGCTAATAGTAAAGGTTTATCAAATTTCATAGTCCAAACACAAAATGCAAAAAAGTATATCTATAAGTATAGTGTAGCACAAGGCACTTGAAATGACTATAAAAGGAATTTCAACCGAGTTAACATTTTTATGCCGCCGAACGATAAATAAACGTAGAAAAAGATATAAAATCACTTGTCAATCTAAAGTGGAATCATCGATAAGGTATCTTCTCGACAATATCTTATCTATAAATATTATTTATTTAATTTACCTGAAATGAGATGGATAGTCGATGGAAGATGTGCCGAAGTGATTTCGATTTGGGCGATTTTAATTGTAGATTTTATGTAGTATAGTGTAGTGTTTCGAGATAAGTCATGGAAATTGGTCAAAAATTGATAGCACTCAAATCTTGGCCACAAATTAAACTTTCCATGAACTGAATCTTCCTCTATTGTTACTAGGTTCCATAAAATTGTAGAAAAAATGTAGAATTCAAATCAGTTACCCGATTCTTGATGTTTTCAACGATTCATTTGACTTCTCATCGACACGCGTCACCAGAATTTCGGCTGGTACACAGTATTGTAACCAGTTGCGGCTTTGATCATACATTCGTTGATGTGAATACGGTTTACCAGTTACAACGTGTGCGCATAGCGCGCGATCCAAGACGACACATCACTTCGCAAGAAGTTGGGCGCTTCGCACACACGTTGTAACTGGTAAACCGTGTTCAGACTAAATATGACATAAACAATCGTACACACGAGCCAGAACATGCTTTGATGCATGTTCGCATCACCAATGTATGACCGAAGCTGCAACTGGTGAAATGTGCTGTGTACCAGCCGATTAACTGGTGACGTGCATCGCTGAGTACAACAGTGTTTTTACTTTTTTACGGGAGAAAAACTGCTCCAAAATTATTTTAGTAGTTTTAGTGGCCCTAAAATAATTGTAGAAGCATTTAGGATTATCAACATTCAGATTTAAAATGCATATTTTGATAATTTTCTTGAATTTGAATGTTTTTAATGATTTTATTCAATCCGGCTTATTTGATATTTCTTCAAAGAGTAATCCAATTTTGAAGTTTTCATGATTATATACATAAAGAATAAGAGATATTTTATATCTTAAGATTACATAAAGATAATAGAAGTTCTATTAAAATAAACAAATCTTCCAATAAAAATGACAAAACGGTCAATAAAATTGACATTGCTTTCAATAAAATTGCCATATTGAGACAATATTTTTTGACTAAACAAAATTGAAACATAAATCTGACACATAGTAAAGCAATAAGATCATACTTGAATCTTAAATCGAATTGAGTTTGACTTGGTTTAAGTTGAAAGTTCTTAATTATAATCGTTTTGCGTTTGCTCATCATACGGTTTTGTAAACGATAAGAATACTTGTTCAAGCGTAGCTTGGCTTATCGAATAATCTTCGAATCCAAGAAGACTTTTGGCTGATTCTACACGATCAAACATTGAAGACCATTTCAAATCACGGGTTTGTGGCACATAATAAGTCAGAAGACCTTGATATTTTTCCCTGTAAAAACATACCATCAAAATTTTTGCACTTTGGTTCAATCGTTTTTTCGTAACTTACTTCAAATAAGCGCCTTGGAAGTTATTATGGATGAAATAATTGATTCGAGTTTGAACTACGTCTGAGTTCACTGATGTTGACGTAGGATTTCCTTTCGATTTGGATTTATTATAAATTGTAAGCAAATATCCTTTGGAGAATTGATTTTTGAGATGTTGCGCAGAACCTAGGCATTTAAATTCTCCGTTCACCATAATAGCTAAGCGGGTGCACAGCGCTTCACACTCTTCCATGCTGTGCGAAGTTAACACAATCGATGTACCTGAATTACAAGCCTGTGATACAGCGCTCCATAGATTGCGTTTTGCACCTGGATCCATGCCTGAGCTTGGCTCATCTATCAAACGAAAGAGAATTCCAAAGTATTATCTCTCTCAATAGAAAATCGATGATTATTGCAAAGATACCTAAATAGGCAACGCTTGGATTGCCCAACAAGGCGATAGC
>NW_022602137.1:0-1345 GCF_009176505.1 Sitodiplosis mosellana | reverse complement strand
GATGGATTTCATTTTACGTATTCAAATCATGTTTCGACTGTTGCGTGCATGTGATTCCAATTTTTATTTAGCCATTATCTAATTGGCATAACCACAATTTTAACACCATTCTAATTGAAATGTATTCTTTGTCCGTTGCCTTTCCACAGAAACTGCAAAAACACTGTATTTTATTCCGGGCAAGTCGGCATGGCATTGAACGTTTGGAGATATTGGACAAGGAGGATGACAAAAATCCGAAGATTGTCACATTGGAAAATTGTGTAAAAATCACACAAGAGCCAACCAATCAAATCAATATCGTTAAAAAGACAAACGAAACATGCACACTGTTCGCTCTCAACGAGGCAGATCTGAAGCAATGGATTGAAGCGCTGCAAAGTGTTGCGTTCAATGACAAAACAAATCTACTGTCTCGCACTAATTCGGTGAGGGAAGAGGAAAATGATCTCTACTGTACCTCGTACTCGGATGGCATATTCACCGTAAATTTACAAACGGCCGATTCAGCCAAGCTCAAATATACCATCGAGAAAAATTTACATATAGAACCTAATAAACCCATACCGACCACATTCACACTACAACTAACGGCGACGGAAATTCAATTGAAATTTCTTGATATGAACGGAGTGATTTTGGTCACACAGTGGCCGTATCGATACATTCGAAAGTATGGATATCGTGATGGTAAATTCACGTTTGAAGCGGGACGAAAATGTGATACGGGCGAAGGTGAATTCAAGTTTCAGCACACAAATCCACAAGAAGTGTTCCGGTGCATGGCAGCCAAAATGAAATCAATGAAAAAACTGATCAACGGCGATACGATTGGCAGTTTAGACTGTGGCGAACATCAATTTAATGCGGCTCTATCGATGGAGGCTGGCTCACGTTCACCATTGCCACCGTCACCAAATCAAAACTATTCGGATAGCACACAGAGTCAAAATAGTCATTTGTTGCACGGATTTTTATCATCGACCGATTCATTGAATAATATTTCCATTAACACATCGACCACATCAAGCATACCGCCGGCCAATATGAAAATAACACCATTGAAACCGCCACGAAAATCCATTCCGGGCACGGAAAATAATGGCAAACCCGTTCCACCGAAGCCATCGCCAAAATCAAAGTATCAGGACTATGAGCCCGTTTCATTGGCCCAAACTGGCACAAATGAACTATCAAAACCAACGTCGATTGTATTGAAATCCTCACCGCCGCCACCGTTGCCCACATCTCCCATTCCGAGTAACGGCAATTTATCTCATTCGACCATAAAATCACCCGTTCACTCGCCCGTCGTTGATCAACCACCACGAATACCGGCCCGCTA
>NW_022602136.1:0-1222 GCF_009176505.1 Sitodiplosis mosellana | reverse complement strand
GTTCACTCGCCCGTCGTTGATCAACCACCACGAATACCGGCCCGCTACGAAAGTATGATTCACGACGATCGAAACTATGAGCAAATCGAAAATATTACAAGCGCTTGGAAAACGTTGGGCGTAAATGATGTTCGACATACGGAAAATTCGAGCACAATTGAAGATGAAATTACCGAATTCGTTTGGCAACGATCGCAATCTCAGAAGGAGTTCGGTTCGGCTCGCAAAATGCCAGTCACTATGACTGCATATGAAGCTGAATTATTGTCGACGAGAAAGAAAAATGGCGACTACGATACGCTCAACTTTGAACCAAAAGCGAAGCCAATCAATCCAAATAATGACTATCGAACCATTGTGACAATTACAGCGCCGGCATACAAGAAGCAAACATCGCAACCGATCACATCGAATGATTATGAGATTATTGGCGATTGTGCAACGATTACAACCAACGCTACCAACACCACCACGTCGACCACCAACAATGGCAAGCCAACGATTGAACCGAAGCCATATCGTTTGGCCGACGACAGTCATATGGGATATGGGGTACTTCGAAAACCAATAACAAATATCAATTCGTCGCCGAAATCACCAACATCCAACGATTCAAATACAATCGGCATCGGAACCTCGTCTAGCGCCGACGATCTCGTCAATCATCGAAAATTCAATGGCCTCAATTATGCCATTGTCAATAAATCCAATCAAGTTTGATTTCTATGAGAAATTGAAGCTAAAAATAAACTAAACACTAGCCATACATCAACAAATAAAAGACGTGTAAGCATATCGCTACCATTTCCATTAGCGAGATTAGAGAGAAGAAGGAGAATAAATCGAAAACTGTCTTGAACAAGCACTCATGTATTTTAGTCATGTACCACTATCGTTTAGTCATAAAACATTAAGAAGACCTTATTCTACTTCCGCATCTAGATATAAATGAAATTTTTTTTGATTTCAAGAATTTTTTTTTTAATTTGTATTTTGAAGCAGCTATATAACAGTGTGACATTTCTATTCAATGTAAATGTTTAATTGTAAATTAACCAATAAAGAGTAGTTTGAGCCAAAACATGAATCAATAAAAAAAAACAATAATTTTGAATACAATTTATCTCTCACAATCGATGAAAATAATTTTGTTTGGCGAATAAAAATTTACAAAATTTGCACGTTTTGGTTAAAATAACATCGTACGAATTGTCACGATGTC
>NW_022602135.1:0-4716 GCF_009176505.1 Sitodiplosis mosellana | reverse complement strand
TTTGCACGTTTTGGTTAAAATAACATCGTACGAATTGTCACGATGTCAATGTTCAACTAAAGTGTGACGTTGAGTGGATTCAATATACAACGAAGCCGGTGTGTGTTTTTGCTCAGTTTGCCAATATGACTCGGTATTTTTCTCCGTTTTATTCCACATGTCATTCTCTTCTAGTCTTTGTTTCGTTTGTGGTGCCGTTTCCACTCTTTTCCGTACGCGTACAATGATCGTTTGTTTTTGTTTTTATCGACTTGAGTGGAAATCGTTGAGCAGAACTTCGATGTTTACATGATTTCCGCTCCGGCTTATTATTTTGCCTCACTTCACATTGAAACCGTTCACGTTTCTGTCTCTAGATAAACAACTGATGCAAGTGTTCTGTATTTGTTTCTCAATATTTACGTTAAGAAACACTAAGGGGATTTATCTCTCGCGAATGCTGCGAATGCATTCGCATTTCAGAACAAAAATTCGAATGTTTGCGAATGCGACAAATGCGGCTATGACAGCGAACTTGTGACTACATAATTCAATTAATTGATTCGTGTTTGTGCACGCATTCGCAACGCTGCCATATGATTTCTATGTAAACATTCGCACTCGCATTCGTGAGAACGTTCGAGAACAGCGAAATACGTATTCTATACGAATGCGAGTGCGAATGTTTACATAGAAATCATATGGCACCGTTGTGAATGCATGGCACTGAGCGCGAATTTGTGAATAAAAATCCGAATGACAAACCGACATAGAAGCCCCTAGAAGGAACATTCAACATATGGCCTTTAATTGTATTTATCCAACACCACATTTTGTTGCTTTATGGTCGCGACTAAATCATAAACTGGTGCCATTAATTTCCTTGCTGCATAGGAACTGCAAACGTTGTGTAGCTCAACGATGTCGGTTTGGTTGATGTCAAATAAAAATTGACCAAGAAATACCAAATCGTTTTATTTTGGGGTAGTTTCCGTACATAAATCATAAAATGGGTGTAGAGATAGTGCCTACTAGACTCTGCTTACGGGCTACTCTATTATTTCTACTCACCCAAGTGAAGCTTGACCAAACGTTTCCAGTCGCTGACCCAGTTTTTACGTATGCAAAAAGCAACTAATATAAATATTGAATGCATATATACAAAATTCAGACGTCAGTTGCTTTCCTCGCTTTGCTTCTGTTCTGGCTCCTATCATTTTGTACACATCTCATGAATGAATATAAAATCTATATAAATTCACCGCATGCGTCAACAAATTGGTAATCACCGCTCATTACACCACTAAACTCATTACATTTTTGATAAGAAGAAGTCAAGCATCAAGGCGAGTTTTGTTCAGCTTACAATGTTATCATTCTCATTGCAAATCGGGTGAAATATATACAATTAGCAAGTCAAAGGGATCCCCACATGACGCATCATACTGATTACAGTATAAGAATAAATTTCTTCTAGAAATATCTTATCAACCTTGTATAATGCGCAACATTTGCAGTGTCTAATTGCTTAGTTGTATTCTTGTTGAGCAATAATCTCTTGTTTTTACGAAAATTCAAGATTATTGCAATCAAACGTTGATAATTTTATTCTTCTTCTGTCAAAGAGTTTGAAGCAATGATTTTATCCGGAAAAAATGCGGTGTAATTTCCTGTTGTACTGCTCTAGGGCACGCTCCAATTTATTTAAATTGATAGTAGCATTCCGATGGCCGATCTCCATTAACACCGCGGAACAATGCGTGATTCATATTCTTATCGTTCTCTCGTATTATGTAACTGACCCGTTTCGTCTGAGCGTTCAACGAATGAAGCGAATGCATTAAGATTGAAACAATGCCCATGTTGACTATGACAAGAGTATGATTGTTGATGAATCATACTATAATGATGCCTAAAAAAGGTAATGAAAGTCATCATTTGAATATAGGTCTGTGATACTTTTATCTGCGTGATACAATAGATTCTCGAATGAAATGGTTGAATGGACTGAAGAAGATGCCATTCGAAATTGGCACACTCCGGAAAAGTAGCTGATTTGGTGGATCATCACAAATTTATGATGGTGCAAGTGTCTAAATTGTACTGTTGATTGAGAGTTGTTGGTATTAATTGAAAGAGAGTAGTTGATGGAATGAAAAAAGAAATGTACGAAACCGATTCTGAGTCGATCACATATGTTTGAAAAAGAGCATTGATTTTCGAACAGTGTAGACCAGTAAAATTGACGATATGTGTGACAAACAGTGTGTTTGTGAATATGTGAGGATATGTGTGTCGCTGTGAGCTAAGTTACACACATGAGAGCATGTTTGGACAGAAAAAACAGCGTATGAAAGAGATAAAACGAGAGAATGAGAGAACGGTATGAGTGTACTGGAGCCGAGAGCCTTACCAGAACCAGATAAGTCGTACATTTCGATTTCGATCATGTTCAAATCGAGTTGAGTGTGTTGCGACTGAGCAAGTATTTAACAAAATCGGTGCAAGTGTATTGTACACTCCCGCGTACACAGTACAGAACCAAATCGAATCGACGACGATGACGACAACGACTTAAAACGTTGAACAGCAGCAGCAACAACAACAGAAATTTTTACAACAACAGAAAATGAGAATTAATAAATAAAAACAAGCGAAGGCGCAACATCATACAATCTAATCAAACAATAGAAAAACAACAAAATTAGACACTCAAACGTTTTCCACGGAATTTGGTCGTGGTTTCGTCGCCTAGCTACTTGCACAATAGCTACTAATCGGTGTGTGAACTGTGTAATTAAATTGGCTAAGTTCAATATCAAAATACATAATGCACAATTGGCTTGTCTCGAGCGCGGTTCATGGGCAAATATTTTGACTGGTTGTGAACAAAGCCCGAGTGCTAAATCACATACTGGAGCGAATGTGAATGTAGAAGAAACCAATAAATCGATCAGTGTTAAGTGTGTGCATGTATATGTGCACAACGGAGACGAAGCGAAATATAAAGAACTCAAACGAAAATACATGTGAAAAAATACGCATATAACAACAAAAACGAGCAAAAACTCGAACGACGACGGCGGCGACGGCGAACAGAAAAAAAAGAGAGAGAAAGAGAAGGGAAAGGTAGGGAAAAAAAGAAGAGAAGAGAAAACATAGCTCCACACAAAGACTGAAACCGAACGACGAATTTATACACGCCAAATACACCAAAGTGACAGCACGAAAAAAAAGGAAAAGAGAAAAGTTGAAACTCAAATGCAAAATTAATTTTATGTATCGTGTTTTTTTTATTTTATTTTTTTCTTCTTCATCGGTTTTGTTTTTGCTGTTTGCCTTTTTTGGGTGGCTGGCTGGTCAATTTGCGTATGCATTTAATCTGTCTGTTCGTGCCATATTTTCTTTTGTTGTGCTAAAATAAAACAGTGCTTTAAGTCGAGTGTGTACGTGTGCGTCGATAAAACAACAGAAACATTTTTTAAAATATATTGTGTGTGACTGCAAGTCCCGATCAAAACGGCCATTATTATTTGGTTGGTGCCTTATTGAAAACATTAACAACTGTGACTATCGCCACACTGTGCAGCAAACAAACAAACGCAAACAATTTTCGATACTTGATTTGAGTTTTTCTCCAAATGCAATCATCCATTTTGTGAGTGAGTGTGGGTGAACTGTCTATAGATTAATGACAACAAGCGGCCAATTATTTTAGATTACACTGCAAACCAAAAAAAAATTCCAAGTATTGTTGCGCGTGATAAAGAACCATAAAATTGTGGTTTAAATATTTTGCGAATTGAAGTTTCAGTGAATCAATCGTGGGATAGTAGTACAATTGAACAAAGAAGGAAATAAAAAGCAAGCACGAAACGAAACCAGCGCAACAACTTATCGAGAATTTGGCAACTGATACACACCAAATTGGACACATGTGAAAAAAGTCCCGGCGTTTGTGATAAAAAATGGATGTTGAAGTTCCAGTGCTGTCAGGCACATTAAACGTATCGCCGCAATCGTTCTCATCGTTCAATCGAATATCAAAAAAGGTAAATGGTTTTCCGTGTGGATTCATTTGAAACCGATGACACTTTCCCAAACACGGTTCATGACGCAAATGACAACTAAACAATTGATAAGATCAGGTCGTTTGTTCGCTCAATGGTTTGAAAATTAGAAATAAAATTCATTTCTATTTATAATGGGAATTTAAGTGTCACATTTCAAATATGCAGCCTATTCACCAGAATTAGAGGGGACAAATAAGGTTCTGATTACATGACGAAACAATTATTCGATTTTGATCAGTGCTCTAGTATCCAGTACAATTTTTTCGTGATATCTTTTGACGTGTACATTTTAAATTCCGTAATTTTTTCTCCTCTCGCTCTATCGATGTGTGTATTGAATGCTGTTGTTGTTGTTGTTTTATTCATCTGATGCTATTGTTGTTGGCCTGTTGCTTCAGTTCCTTTTTTTGCAGTGAGCGCGAGTGAGTGTATATATGTGTATGTACCTATGTATGTATGTCTGTGTTGGACCCATTGTTGCTCACCAGAGTTAATTTCGTGTAGCATTGTGAGTTTTGTTTGTTTGTTTGTTTTTTTCTGGTTCTCTTTGCTGCGAATGTGAGTGAAAGTCCAAATGTGTGTTTAGCTGAGCGCTTGCGAAATGTGTGCTGTCAAAAGCAGAGAGGAAATAGCATCACAGGGTGTCGTAGAAGATCATCGCATT
>NW_022602134.1:0-2779 GCF_009176505.1 Sitodiplosis mosellana | reverse complement strand
GGAATTTTCACGGTGTCTTCATCATCGGATTCAAATACGAAGAACACGTCAGCTGTTCGGGTGTTCAAATACAACTTCTCGCAGCCGCGCCACGGCAACACATTCTTGTAAACGATCGAAGCTGATGCTTGTGCCATTGCGAAGCGATTTGGAATAGGAATGCCAGTGTTCGCTAATCGGTTTCGGGACTTTTGTTCACGTTCTGCAATAGCACCTGTCAAACTGTTGTGCTGCACTGAGCAAATGGAAGAAAACCAAACAAACAAACACCATTGAAAATTCGAATTTTTTTTATTGTCACAATTTCTGTTGATTTATCATGTTTTTTTCGTTATCGCAATAGAAATTACCTGTTTCTAATTATCGTTTTTTTGGTCTCAGTTAATGCGCTGAAAAAATGGCGTTTTACTTACGTTCAATTAAAGTTCAATCGATAGCAATCTCCTATGAAATCACACAATTGAAGATTACTTATAGTTTCAATTTTGTTTTCATTAAATTATTCCAAATCACATCGGATTGCGATTAAAATGCCAATGAGTTGAAATTATCGGTAGAATTTATCGTTGCTTTTGAATAAAGTTTGAGAAAATTGTTGTTTACGAAAATGGCGGAACGCAAAATGTAAATTAGCAAATTTCGTTTATGCAATACGATTTTGATATGATGAAATCATGCAAACGGTTTGACAGCTCCAGAAATGAATGCGATCACAATACTTTTCAATGCGTGTGACGAGTGAGTTCGTCCAATCTATTGAATGGTTGGAGAAACAAGATTTATTTTCAAATGTTACAATGTTCACACTTTTGTAGTGTCTTTTTTCAGTAAATCAACACATTTTGTGGAACGAATATTCGATTTCTGAAAAGATTTGTTATATTTTCTAAACTCAATTAAAAGAATTAAAACTTCAACATTGTTCATTTGGCTCAGCGAATAGAAATACCGTTTTTATTTGATTTTCCTTCAAATTTTTAAACTCTGGAAATGTTGAAAACGATGGAACATACCTTGAAACCGAATAACCCAATTGGTCATAATTTTGTCGGATTTTTTTTACTTTTAGAAGCAGACATAGACAGTCAGCCAAAGCTTATGATAGTGATACTTTGAGCAACAAACATCTCATAGCTCTATTACCAAATTTCTTGGAATTTTTGAATGGCGATCATTTAATGATTAGCAGATTTATAACAGGTGTAGGATGAAATAATTAGGAATCGAAATTGTTTGTCTCATCTTCTGCCATCTCATCATTTGCCATCCATCGATTAGATTCCTTTCAATAGAAATACATAAGAGGCTTTCCTTTTTTTTAGCTTTACCTATGTAGTAACTCATTACTGAAACAACAAAAAGTTATTTTGTTTTTTTGATTTTTTTACACATTATTCTTCCCATGGTTTCAATATAAAGCAGCAGACATTCAATTTGAATGAGAGAAAAGATGAATAGAAGAAGAAATATTTTTTTTCACTTCAATAAAAATCGGGAAACATATGAATAATTTACAAGAGCATGAATCATACTTTACCTCAGAATAAATGGGAATGCAAATTTAGTCAAGAAAAAGAAGAATTCTAGCCACTCGCTCGGGCACACCCACTTGATGGATCATAAGATTTGGATCCGGCGAGATTACAGTACGACCAGAGAAATCGACACGCTTGCCAGATAAATTACCACGGAAACGACCCTGTTTGCCTTTCAACCGCTGCACTATGCCACGCGATGATTTTTTGGGCTGGAAGAAATGGGTTTAATGAATGAAAATCACGGAAAACAAATTAGAGCAATTTTTCACCAATTTGTTCAACTCACCAACATCGTCATCGGAATGCCCGACACCTCGCTGTTGAAATACAACGAAACATGCAATTGCAAAAAGTCCCAATCCTCTTGGACTTGTTCGATTTTATGACCGCTGGTCATGTGCTTATTGATAACGTCATTGATGAGTAAAATTTCGCTCTGCTTCATCGTCAAGTCATCTTCCGTTGTTCCGGCTTTGATTTCCGATACGACGCTTGGCCGAATACAAACTGGTGACACAAAGACGCGCGTTACGATCAAATTGGCTGGATTTGCATCGGCAGAAGTCATTCCAAGCAGTGGCACATCGGATTTTGGGATTCGTTTGAATAAATCCAACACTTGCAATGGATTCAATTCACAAATCAGGGCAGCTGGTCCAATCATTGCTGCCAACTCTCGATTTCTCACGGTCGCCTCTTGAAGCTCGTTGAGCTGCTCTTGCATGATAGGATCTGTGGTTTTCTTTCCGCGAAATGGCTCATACAATATCTTCATCAAACCAGGCCCTTTTTTGACCGGCCCATTAATTGCACCGCAATGTGGACATTTCGTGTGTTTCTTTGCTTTGCCCAGAATTTGTGAGGTTATCGACTTTTTCGCCAAGTATGACAAATTCTGACTTAGCAAACGACGGCCGTACACTTACTTGTCGACGTCTTTTAACATCACTCGGGCACATGTCTGGAATAAGAAAGGGGAATTTAGAAAAAAATATTCAGAATTTTTCAAATGTTCATGAAAAAAATCAATTTTTGGATAAAAATTGGAATTTTTGGTTGTATATACTCTTTTAAGCCTATTTCTCTGCTTGATGTCTGCCGTTTACAAATCATTTTTTCTCATGAAAATCTAAATTTGTTCGTAAAAACTGGAATTTTTGTCCGAAAAAATCTTAAATTTTCTCTTTTCCCTTTATCACCTGACAAAGAAAAGGTTTTATCTATTAACTACACCATTTTCA
>NW_022602133.1:0-2379 GCF_009176505.1 Sitodiplosis mosellana | reverse complement strand
ATCACCTGACAAAGAAAAGGTTTTATCTATTAACTACACCATTTTCACATTTCAATTTCAGATGAAATTGAAGTGACCAAAAATGTAAATGATGTGGTTAATAAACAAACATTTTCTTAGTCAGGTGTGAATATGAAACGAAAGTGAACTGTTCGTTGAACTTTTTTGGCAGAATAACATTTGTCTTGACAGTCGTTGCAAGAGAAAAAGCGTAATTTGTAGGTATTTGATTGGGAATTTAAATTCCTTGAGTAAATGTACTGAATTTTGTTCTAATAAATGAATAGTCGCTTTGAAAATACGAAATTTATTGTTGCTTTAAATATATTTATGACAAAAGAGAAAAGATTGTGTTTTTGTTTATTTTGTAGCAAGTATAAAATGCTATGTGCACTTATGTCTTGGCATTTGTTAACATGTCAATGGTAGTTTTGTTTTCCATTTTCGAAAAAAATGAGACAAATTCTGATGATGAATTATCGATGTTATGATTTCGATTTTTATGTATGCATGAGGCGAATATTAAAAAAATGGAAGCTTTATTCTTCAAATTTCACGAAGATCAATTGTTTGACCAGTCCTTGATTACCATTTGCATGGATTAAATGTGGACGAATTGAATTTGCTTGACCGAATTTCCTCTCGTGGAATCCAATTTCAACGCCTTGTTCCATTTGTACCCTGCGCTTCATGGTCATCAAAGTGTAGCAGCCATCAAAAGTAACTTCAAAAGTAATATTATACTTCCGATCTGGTCGAATGACGATTGGTGTTGAAAGGTGGACAATGGTTCCATGCGATGAATGAAGAATCACTTGTGCACCATAAATTGTCTTTTTGTTGTATTGATAGTAGCTGTCATTCTTTTCCCAACGTTCATTTGAAAGTTCGATCACATTCATTACAGCTGGTATGGTATTTGTAGAATGTGCTGCATTTGATGTAGATTTATTACATGCAAATTCGTAATGAAACAGTTCATTACATTGAATTGCTTTCAGAAGTAGTGTACAATTGGATGAGAAAACAGTATCATCTCGCGAATTTTGAAGAGAATATTTTTCGTGGTGGCAAGTTGGGTCAATTCGATCACAAATAAGCTGATCAGTGTTTTTGTTCAGCTTTAGGACCGCCATGCGTGCATTCCGATTGAATTTCGGTGGTTGATAATCCATTGATGCGATCATTCCGAAGATATCTTTGCACTCCTCTGTTGAAAACATTTTTTCATATGCACGATAACGCATGAAGAATTTTTCGGCCGTCATATCGCCAAAACGGATCTCGTAGAACAGGTCACCCAACTGATTGCGTAGATTCTGCATATTCGTTTCGTCCAATCCCTTCTGAATGCAGGCAGCTTTAGCCCATGCCACACATCCATCGAACACCACCGATTCATCACAGTTCAGTGATTCCAACTGTAGGATGCGAGCCAAGACATTTGATCCACATGTCAGAAAGCCATTCGACTTGAATATTTCTTTCGGGTTCTCGCTGATTTTCTGTTCACAGAACTTCATCAAACGATCTTGTTCGAAGAGAATGGCCAGTTCATATCCCCAGCACATGTTGTCCAATGTAAGTGTTTGCTCAGAGAAATTCGAACTAGCCATGCTACAATCGTCGACCATGTATTGTTTACCCAGGTTCCAAACACCAGCCGCATTGTCCGCCGTCAATTTTACCGTTCCAAGGTAGAAGAATTGCAAAAACTCCTTGAACGCCTCTGGTGTTGAGTCGACGATTGGAATGTCACCTTCTTGCTTGGCTGGACCATAGAACATCGCATCGAACGCCTCGCTGTTGGCCGATAGAATGCTTTTGTGTGCCCCAATTTTCACGGTGTCTTCATCGTCGGATTCAAAGACGAAGAACACGTCAGCTGTTCGGGTGTTCAAATACAACTTCTCGCAGCCGCGCCACGGCAACACATTCTTGTAAACGATCGAAGCTGCATCTTGTGCCATTGTGAATCACGATTTGGAATGGAAATATTGTTGATAATGATTGAAGACTTTTGTTCTGTTAAGACTAATCGATATGAGGACTTTTGTTCACAATAGCACCTGTCCAACTTTTGTGCTAAACTAAGAGAATGAAAAAAAATCGAAATATTTTCAATGTTATACGTCAGAAATAAATCGCTAAATTAGTGATAAAAATGCACATTTTATTCACTATCAAATTCAAATCAGTGAATATCTCCCGAAAAATTAGAGAAAGTTTTTTGTAATTGCGTGTTTGGCAACTTTTCAATACTAAAGCCAACAAAGAGATGAATTGCAAAAAAATTCTGATTTCAATTTTTGGATGACAAACTACAAATTCACACTGGAAATTTCGTTCTACCTTGCAATTCAATGAAGAAATGAAAAT
>NW_022602132.1:0-4813 GCF_009176505.1 Sitodiplosis mosellana | reverse complement strand
CACTGGAAATTTCGTTCTACCTTGCAATTCAATGAAGAAATGAAAATTGATAAGTACTCAAACTCTTTAGGATTGTTTGCTTTTGAAAATAGATAAAAATGGAAATCGTCGCTAAATCCCTCCAAAATTGGTTATGTTTATTATTTTTAATTAGTTTTATATGCAGATCAATTCAGTGATCAATTCCCAAATAAAATATGAGAGAGAATTTTTTGACATGGAGGTCTCTGATTTGAATGAACCGTAGATAATAATCATAGAACCTATTTATATCAGAATTTAATTCAGAAAAATTGTCGTTAAAACAAAATATCAACCTTTTTCGAAAAGAAAGCAGAGTTTACCAATGTTTCTTTCTTCAACAATTACCTCTGATTTTGTACGTAATTCAAAACAAACTATGAATAAATTTCGAACACTAAGCACTTCTGTATCGTTCTGAAATTCAGCACTTATTTTCGTTCAGAAAAAAAAAAACAAGTTGTAACTTCGACTGCCAATACTCAACTGAATCCAGTGTTCGGTATTCTGTCTTCTATATTCCTGTACCGTACATCATGACCGAGCAACCCAACATGATCATCTGTTAAAAGTCAAGGAAATTGAAATTCCTTGAAGGGTGGTAATCTGTTAATCCCAGGTAATTAGATCGATGCAGACATAGACAGTCAGCCAAAGCTTATGATAATGATACTTTGAGCAACAAACATCTCATAGCTCTATTACCAAGTTTCTTGGAATTTTTGAATGGTGATCATTTAATGATCAGCAGATTTATAACAGGTGTAGGATGAAATAATTAGGAATCGACAATGTTTGTCTCATCTTCTGCCATCTCATCATTTGCCATCTATCGATTAGATTCCTTTCAATAGAAATACATAAGAGGCTTTCCTTTTTTTTAGCTTTACCTATGTAGTAACTCATTACTGTGATTCAGGTGAAGAATGTTGTTGGGATTTTTCCTGTTTTCAACACCATTATAAATCAATAAAAATAAAAAAAATAAAAATTTCTATGGAACAACAAAAAGTTATTTTGTTATTTGATTTTTTACACATTATTCTTCTCATGGTTTCATTTTAAAGCAGCAGATATTCAATTTGAATGAGAGAAAAGATGAATAGAAAAAGAAATATTTTTTTTTCACTCCAATAAAAATCGGAAAACATTTGAATAATTTAAAAGAGCATGAATCATACTTTACCTCAAAATAAATCGGAATGCATATTTAGTTAAGTTTTTGCTTCTGATTATTGTGAACAATTTCTAATTGTTGATGAAACAATATTTACAAGGGATTTCTCTTCAGTCGAATGAATCATCTAACAAAATGAAACGTCACTTGAGATAATACGTACATTGTACATTGAACAATATCACTTGTCGCAACTTATTATCAATTCAAGCGTTTGCTTTGTGTGTTCATTCTTACTCTATTGTGTGCATTCGCCCGGTTCATACAGCGGGGTTGTTAGCAACTAATTACGAGCGCACGCAGCTGGAAGAACTCTCGCAAATCGATTTACATGGCCCTAGTGGCGCAGTTGGTTAGCGCGCGGTACTTATAAGACAGTATTCGAAAGAAATGCCGATGTCGTGAGATCGAGGCTCACCTAGGGCAGTTGCATTTTTTTTTAATTCATTCATCCAACTTTTTTTTTCATTTATTTTCGTTGTTTTATTATTTTGCCATTATTTATTAACTAATAGTTATTAACTATTAAAATATTTAATCATAAAAAGCAAAATACATTGATCAATGTAGAAAAAGAACACTTTTGAATGAATTCATTCTCATGAAATTGACTATATCATATCAGAGAATGAAACGAATGTTCAACGAAGTCATTGGCTTTGGGTTGAAATGTTTTTTGTTTGTATTCATTATGCTATTTTATCTTTTGATTTTTTTGCTCTTATGACGAGTCAACAGTATTCGCTGGACACTTGTTGCTCATGAACTCCATACGAAAAGCGATAAAAGTGAGATAAGCTTAAAATAACTCTATCCAATTGACAGTTGCGAACAATTGCTGCTTTTATCACAGAAACTTCGTGATATTTTCTCGCGCAATTTCACATCAAGTGGTTTTGTTCATTCCAAGTGTGTCTTTTCATAGTGAAAGTTCATTTCATCAGAAGACATTTGGGTTAAGCATTTTATTTTTACTTTAATCAAATATTGAATCAACAAATTAATTAAAAACGTGAATTAAAAAAAAACTTATCAGAAAAACGTGAAATTTATTCACAAAATCGGAAGCGCTTCACAATACGTAAAAATTTCTTCAAAATAAATAAATGAACTAAACTAAAATCAGTGGCTTAAAGTAGTGCATCGAGTATTTCTAGGTTCAAATCATCGTAATTATAGTCATAAGCGGGAATATTCACAGTTGCGATCGGACGGCGAATTTTGAAGATTCGAACTTTATTCGGAACATTTGCTCTGCGGCGCATAAACGTTGGAATCTGAGCAAATCTCGAAGCTACTTGAACATTTTCGCCTTGTGGAGTATTTGGTTCAATTCTATCAACGACTGAATGGTCATTTTCCTCCAATTGTGTGAGAATGGCTTCGTTAACTGTTCTGAGGAGTGGGAATTTTCGGTTTTCATTTGTGTCAATGTTCAAATTGACACCTTGTGGTGGTTTGAAGTCTGCGTATGTGTCTTTGTCAACTGAGCAAAGTCCAATAAAATCGTCCATATCAATTGGAAAGACCATAGCGCCAGCCAATTTCTGGCTCACAGCAAACTGAATTTTGCGCACAATTGAACGACCACTTTCGAAGACAATTGTGGAAAGTCGTGGCAAATGAGCGCCAGAGGAGGGTTCCATTCGTTTTGCAATGGCCAGACCTGATTTTGGATCGTAGATTTTTTGCCATCCACTCAATTTTGACAATGCATCACAGACTTCATTGTAGCCCAGCTGACGTCTGAATGTCGCCGCACTGAAACGGCCAAGTCCTTGTATCGATCGAAACAAAAGGCCCGAGAATTGAACTCCCATCACGAGCTTATTGGCAGCAACACCTCGTTCAAGAAGCGAATTGATCATTTGTTCGGTGCTGTTGATTGAACGCTCTTTTATCGCATAGTTGATGATATCCTCTTGTGGCTTCCAATTGAAATTGTACTTTTGCACAAAATGCACGTAGTCTAAGTGGCGAGATATTGCCGGAATGTCAAGCACTTCGGCTATATTTTCCGTTGTCGCAACAAATGTTGATGTCACCGATAGACCGTGCAATTTGAACGTTTTTTTCAAGCGCTTCACAAAACTGTGGATTTGTTCTTTGTCGAAGCGCAAATTGGGATTGGCATAGTCACCGAACGATTGATTCGGTTGCAAGTTAGTGTCGCTGTTGAGTGAGAGAGATAAGGTCAATCAAATTAGATGGAGTTTGAAAATTTCGATTAATTTTGAGAAGAATGTTTCCTGAAAGCTGTTTCTATTGCTTTGAAAAATAGCTCAAAATCCAGCGTTCGATGACAAAAATCAATGAAGCGAAACATTTTCATTCGAATGAAGAATTTTTAAAGGATTCAAATGATGAATTGATCCAATTCAAATGAAAACATGACATTTATAATCGAAAAATATTCAATTCAACCAAAAATTGAAGATTTCAAACGAACCTTATGTCCGAGAACTCCCACATTAAATCCAATCCATCGAATTTATGCTGCAACAGATAGTCTGATGCATCTTTGGCAAAGTCCCAATAACTTGCTGGATCCGTTGCAATTCGCAAGTAATCGACCAAGAAATGCTTAATGGCCAATGAAATCTGGAATAAGTACGAACCAACAACATTTTTTGTCAAAATTCTTCGTTTGATGTAAATTTTTTGATTTTCATTCAATGAATTTTCGTAATTTTACCTTCAAATGTGGATAAGTTTCCCGTAAGTTGGTGAACCGCTCATAGTTGGAGGTTTCGAGTGAGTCTCGCCATGGTCCTATTCATGGAGAATAATACAAATACATACATTAGTTCAAGGTTTTTAACAATTTGGTGCATAAAAGTATGAATAAATTGAAAATTGAAACTGTATTCACTGCAATTCCAATAGGATTAGGAATACAATGTTTGTTTTAAAAATATAATCGTTCTTAATCAATTCAAATTGATTGATACTCAATTTTCAGTTCACTTGAATACTTTTTTGCACAATAATGTGTACAGATTCTGCACAACATAACGATAAACGATTTAAAAAGGCTATTTTACCCGTTGTGTATGTTGTAACATCCAGATTGTCTGCATAAATGAGATGCGTGCACAGATTTAAATCTACATCCTCAATTGGAAATTGAGTTTCATTCGAACTTGTTTCATTGGTTGCATAGCATACGATTACTTTGTCATGGGTTGGACCTGTGGTTTTTGGAATGAATCAAGAATTTGATTTTTTACATTTTCACTCTAGTTCCATGTGTTCAACAGATTGAGAAAATCTTGGTGCATTAATTTTTTTCTTTGCTTCCTCAAAAGCAGAGGTCGGAAAGATTCTGCAGTTTTTCGGTCTTTTAAATTCAGTTTGTTTATGAAATAATTCTCACCAGTTTCAGCTGTCGCCAAAGCAATAATAATGCAAAGTGTGAAAATGTCTCTGAAATGCATCGTCCAAACTAGAGATCGTCACCTAAATTTGAAAAGAAATAAAAATGAAATGAGTTTATTTCAATTTGTCTTCACGAAACTTGTTTTCTCTGTTTTTTTCCCTTTTCTTTGGAATTCGTATAAATAAGTTGACCTGAAAATGAACCAAAAAGAAAGAATGACCACTTAATTCATTTCT
>NW_022602131.1:0-6327 GCF_009176505.1 Sitodiplosis mosellana | reverse complement strand
CTTTTACCATCAATGGAACTAACCTGTTTACCATTCCTCAATGGCACTGTGATGTTTACCTCCTATGTGGCAGTGTGTTAATAAACAATGGAAAAGAATACAATACATGCGCATGCCCCATTCTTGCAGCAAACACCATGGAAATGGTAAAAATGGAAGAACTCAAAGAACATCCATAGCGTATGTTATGTGAAAGAAGTGAACCATAGAAGAACATGAGGCAAACTGTGGCGTTAACGTTATGGCGCAGTTTGATTGGCGTTTTGACTTGATTCCGTTCAACTCATGTGGAATTGAAATGGCCTCTCTCTTATAAAGACTTCAGAATACCCATTCAAATATCGTATTTCTGGTTTTTGTTTAGCTCTTTCGATTTATGATCGAATTTTATGCTTTTCGTGTGACCTTATCATACTTTCTTTGCTGAATATATGCTTTTACCTACTGACAAAATTTGAAACTTCGTAATATTTCTACCGGTAAAATGTAAAAAATTTTATCGTTCAAATATTCAATTTCATTGTGAAAAATGTATAAAATTGAATTCTGCGTCAATCATTTCGACAGTCGAATGTTAAAAATGATTTTTTTTAACATCAGGTAGAAAATACAATTGTCGTTTTGATTAATTTTCATTTTTTCTTAAATATAAATTTCAATATTCGATGTTATCTTCGGATGCATTGGCCTGTCAAGTTGAGTGCTGTAAACGAAAAAAAACGAAAAGAAAATAATTAATTTCAATAAACAATCGATTTTCAGATTAAGTGTACTTACATTTGGGCACTGCCATTGGCTGCAAAACTTCTATAAGCCGTGGACAGAGCTGGAAAATTGTATGAACAAAAAATGGGGAATGCATCCAATTTGATATTGGCATATTTGGAACTAAAAATATTTCTAAAAGCTGTGAACTCACATTTTTGGTCAAATGACAATAATTGCTCTTCTTTTTGATAAATTCACTGACTCTTTCTGTGATACAATTGTTCTGAATAAATATAATAATACGAGATTTTTTGAAAGTTACTGTCTTCCAACGCTTTTAAAATAAATTTGTCATTTTGGTAAAACTTCTTAATTATTTTGATTATAAATATGCAATTAGGATATTCTCCTGAGTTTTCGCTTTGAGTTAGTTAGTTCTGTTAGCATGAAATTCTAAAATTCTTAAAAATAGGAACTAATACTAAATGGTTATTGAACGGGACGATTACGATAACTCAGTCACTGGACTGGAAAGATTCGATGCGACGAATCTGGATCAAATGATCGGTTACCGAATACTTTTTCAGATTTATATAAGCCCACTCTTCAATAAATAATTGAAGTGAGCTGGCTCCAGTCAATCGCGCGCGTTGATTAATTAAATCATCAATATCCGGCAACCGTCCGCGTTGAACCGACGTGATAACGATTTCCGTTAAATTCTTGAGGCTGCCAAGGAGTGGTCTGATACAATCAATTGAAGCCTCTCTGATGTGCAGTTTTTCTAGAAGCGACAGCTGCATCAGAACACTTGTTCTATTTCCCAATGATGCTACGGTCAGTTCTTTCAATGTTGGCAGTCTTGCAATCGATGGATGAAGCACACCAGAAAATTCGATGCTGTCCAATGCTTCAAGCGATGCAATGTCTCCGATGTGATTGACATGCTTATTGCCAAAAGTCAAATGCAGTTTTTCATAGGTGCGTTTGTAGACTAAGCGATTCAGTTCTTCACAAATTGATGTGATATCCTTTGCACCCGTCGAGCTCAAGTCCAATCGAAGCGATTTTAATTTTAAATTATTTTTCTCAATGAATTCCAATGCTTCGGGTATTTTACGTGTAAATGTCATGGTTTTAATTCACATTGTCCCATTGGATGGATTCAAGGTATGGATATTTCCAGAAGCACCATTTGCTCTTATATGAGGCATGATGATCAACCTTTGGAGATGTTGAAATGATCTTCAGTTTGCGCAAATTTTTGGCATGCTTCAATACGTTGTCGAAAACTTTTCCATTGAATCTGTTCACAACAAATTTTGCGGAATTAACCAGCTCCATGGTGGTTTTGACCGAATCTTCCACAACGTTTGAAGTCGGTTCTTCTCCGATTGAACTTAGATCTCTGAACACAATCGTTTTTGGCTTCAATTGAGCATAGGTTTCTCGGCCAAGAATTGAGATAAGTTCACTGCTTCGTCCATGGATCGTAATATTTTGGACGCTGTCCAAAAAGTAGAGCGCAAATGGCTCAACAAAAACAAGGCAATCATTGTGATTTTTTGTTATGTTGATATGTTTGCCCTTGAAATTTTGACATAGTCTCGTGCAATCACTTCCAAACCTCCTGATTGTATGCTGAGCCGATAAAGATGTTTCCACGTTAGATGATCAAAAATTATGTGAAGGCATTCGGCCGGTAAATCGTTGAGCTCCGCTATTAAATCGTCATCAATCTCTAACGCACCAGCACGTAATACCATTTTTTCGGTCGGAGTTCGAACAAAGACTCGTACCATTTTTAGCCGATAACAATTCAATTGTTGCTCAATTGATTTAATTTATCTATTTAAAAAGAAGAAAAGAACAGAAAAGAAAATAATATTTTCGAACACTTTATCGATGTTTCTATTTTATATTTCAGATGTATACCCAAACATATACCATATAACCCAATAGATTCCATTAGAAAACAAGTTGTCATTGCATTCGCATCATTCGTTAAAACATGATTAGATTATCTTTTGGCGATTTAACTTACACAGTTCGCCATGCGAAAAAAAGTTTTTGCATTTAATTTTGGGTACCTACGAAATGCGTAATTTACTGAGCATCGTGGCAAAATGAGAAATACCTTTGCCCACACGTATTTAGCAACGGTAGCGGCCATACCAGAAAGAAAATATTTTGTATTCTTCACAATTTTTTTTTGCATGTAAAACAATTGTCGGTCCATTCTTTTCAATTCAAAAATATTGTGATTAATAGAAAATATTTTTTTGCATGGCCGGGTTAGGTAGCTAAAAATCAATGCAAAAACTTTTTTCGCATGGCCAACTGTAAATTAGGTTTATATCAACACGAAACAGTCGCTTCTTTGGACTTTTATAAATAATGCCGCATTATGATGCCGACATGATGCCACATCATGTCGCATATTTCATTTCATTCGAACACGAAACACTGTTTTTTCATACTACCACAATGTTTTGCAAACGTTCAATTGCACTGAAATAACTTTTTAAAATATTTTCCTATTTCAAAACTAAAATCTTTGAAATTTAATGACTTGGATACGCATATCTCATGCGCACTGCTCTGCGAACTCTTTTGTGTTTTTGCACGAAATTTGGTCTCCTTAATACTCACTTGATATTCACCGTTTGATTTCAATCGAGAAACTTCTCCACAAAAAAAATCTTTTCTATGTCCAAAAAATGTGTTTTCCTCAAACCCAAATGGAATGTACTTAATTTTAAAGAAAAGAGTGGAGAAATCCACAAGATCTCAAATGAAAAAATAAAAAACAGAAGAGTTTGAATACGACAGCACCACTGTCTCGTATAAATTGTTCTTGCTTCAGCGATACCAAAAAACTAATAACCATACAACAGAGTCACTAGCCCATAGCACATACGAAACGTAATACACATCGATTTAACGAATAGATGTTGTGTACCCGTGTGGAAAATTTTTGACTGACTAGTCAGTCGATTAATTTGGGACATTTTGACTGACTAAAAGTGATTGCCTCGAACAAAATAAGCAACTGCAGTTAACTTTAATCACAAATCACTCTTAGTCAAAATGTCCCAAATTAGTCGGCTGACTGAAAGAATAATTAAACGTGATTGTCTCCATACAAAACGCATGATTTCAATCAACTTAGCCAGTTTTAGTTGTGTATCACTACATACAGTTACATACAACTGAGTGACTGTTAGTCATTTTATTTGCACACGGGTACGCCACACATTCATGCTATATCTCACATGTACACAAATGACGATGTTCCGCGCTATAGCGACTATTGTGTGTATGTGTTCTTTCCACTCTCTTCGTTTCTCTTCTTGTTTGCCATTGTCGGCACACATCGGTTTGCTGGAATTTTCAATTCGTAGTTGTGTTTGTTTTTTGGTTGCTCCGTTTCGCGCCAACTCGTGTAAGATAACAAATATATGTGCATTTCTGCTGTGTCCCTCTCAAGCGATTATGAAACACCGAAACTAGTATTCAAAATGTTGAAATTGCTTTGGGAACGCATGGTATCGTGACGAAGGTACCGCCTTTGCACACATCGACAACATTGAAAAACAAAGAAAAATGAGAATCCGACTAGAGTGAGAGAATGCAAACGATATAACGATTTTTTTTCGACTGAGCGACATTGCGTAATGTTTTCTTCTTTCCTTATTTGTTACTGTTCTTCACGTTAGAAAAAAATCGTGTGCGTTTATGCTTCAGCCGTTCTGCGCTGAAATTCGTCTTGGAGCCCGTATTTAATTTATTCTGTATGTTTATTTGCTTTCGTTTGCACTTTTTTTATCTCCATTTCGTATTCTATTTATAATCAAGCAAGCAACGATTGCTTGACGATGGTGACGATGGTGGTATATGTTGGTTTTTTCAGTTGCTCAAAAATTCTGGTCGAAATACTCGAAATTGGACCGTTCTATCCATATACTTGTCGTACAAAGAAAAACACTTCGCAGCTAACTTTATACACATTTGCATTTTTTGGCAGTCGCGCTAAAGCTGTTGAGCAATATTCTGATTTCCGAAAACCGAAAAAAATAAAAGTTTTTCATGTCAGGCAGCGGTCAATACACTAATTTCAAAGGGAAACCGAATGAGATCTGCTTGAAACATGCAAGCTTTAGACCTATACAAACAGATATAAAGAAAAACATTTTGCATAAATTAATTTTTGTTGATAATCATTATAACACTGTTGGAACATCAAAAATCTGTGTCATACCTAAGATGCTGTTTTATCAGTAGTTTGTGTTACCAGAACAAATTCTCAACTACTTTGAAATTGGTTTGATGTTATCATTTTTTTCAATTCGTCAATCGATTCACATTCATTTCGATGCATTAGAATTTAATCGACGGATTTTCTAGCCAGAAAATATTCTTTCTCTTATTTCATTTAATTTTTATTTCAAGAAATGTTTGGAGAAGTTTGGTGCTGTTGCACCATTGTATATGTATATGTATCTATAACATCTCGCATTATATAACAAAGTCAGCGGCGAAGTGTTCTTCTCCGTACCGCAAGTATATGGCTGCTACAATGTGAATCGAAATCGAAATTCGCACATCAATTTAATTTAAATATTTTAAATTTCATATGGAAATTGACAATTTTCTTAATAATTTTGGCAACAGTTGCTTTCAATGCTTGAATGTTTACAGCGATGTGCATTTTCCACGATATGCGAACCGGGCGTTCATATTGAATTACGTGGCGTCGTTTTTATGCATACATGAGAGTGTATCGTTTGTTTGTTTGTTTTTTTTTTTTGCCGGCACACGACATATTAATTCTACTGTGATTTTTTGCTATGCCTTGTGTTCTGTGTGTTTTTTCTCCCACATTATTATGAATTGACCCATTACGCTGTCGTCGTTTTAACTAATTTATTAACGTCTACTTCTTTTTCTTCGTTTTCTTTCGCTTCTACTTTCTTCTTTTCCTTCATTCCACTCCAACGCATTACGTGAATTATGCTGAGTCGTATGAATCGATTATGAAATCCAATTTACAGTTGAATTTTGATAGTTTCATTTTGTTGGTGGGTTCACTCAACATTTTCAACAAATTAGTTGTATGACATCAGGACGTTGACTTCTTGATATGTTTGTATCTTTTCTCATGAGAGTTTCGCTTAGAAAAAGCGAATAATTCGAAAGAAAATTCCTTAAATCTAGAAAATGGACAGTGACTGTGACCATTCGTAAATCAATGACCGTGAAAATATCACAAAGATCTAGTCTAGTGTAAGCATCGCTGCACGCTTGTGGACATAAGAGCATCCATGTGTATTTGAAAGAACCACATATATTTCAAACACATTTCCAATGCGTGTATTGCACAGTTATTGGAATTTTTTATGAATGTCCACCGTACGCACAATAAATGTTATATTACTCAAAGTTATCACACTAGCTCGCCATTTAATTCGTCTTCTCCTTCTTCGTCGTCGTCAACACACATACATTCACATTCACGCTCACGCTCACACTCGCACATACAAATATGTGTACACCTTTGAGGTGTACCTCTCTTTTACCATCAATGGAACTAACCTGTTTACCATTCCTCAATGGCAC
>NW_022602130.1:0-7722 GCF_009176505.1 Sitodiplosis mosellana | reverse complement strand
AATTTGCGCGCACGCACCTAATTTGAGTGATAGAAAAAATAATTAATTTTTTCATATTCTATTTGTTTTCATGGACACAAAATATTTTAAATCAAATTCGATTAGAGTTCGGTTCAGTGATTCTTTCGCTCCATTCGATTTGCATAAGTTAATTTAAACGAGGCATGAGATTGCGTTTTATAATCGAAAATCAATTTGGATTATATTGCACAAAAAAATATTGATCGTATTTTATGCATGCGGCAGATGCTATGTGACGTCGATAGTTTTGAAGACCGGTTGACGATTTTTTGTTCGAATCAAAAATCGATTCGTTTTAAGCGCTGAAATATTATATGTTGACATCCATTTGAGCATTTGAAATAAAATAATCTTCAGACCGATTAGTGTATTTACACCTCATTTGGAACAATTAGACTGCGGTGCGATAGTAATCACATGAGGTTAATCAATCTTGGATTGTAAAAAAAGCATACCGAACACGAGCGTCTTTTCATCGTACATTTAGCTTTTTGTTGTCTATATTACAAGTTGTACAACACGGGTTTATCGTGGATAGCAAATTTCAAACGAGAAAACGAGTTTCACTTTCATCTGTTTTCACTGAACCGTGAAAAAATACAAACGCCTCATTGTCTCTAACCTTGAGCGATGTGTTGTCGTTTTGTTCTCCTAGTTTCGCATTTTGGTGCGTAATTCACTTCATTTCAGCGGTTGTTATTTCTGCATTAATAGATCAAACGCCAGGACGCATCATAATACAATAACAGTATGGTGATAAATGATCGTCGTCATGTTACGCTTGGCAATCCATCAACATGACGATTTAATCCAAATGCAAATACTAGACAATCGAGATTTGGATTTGGCAACAATAAAATAACGTTTGAAACGTAATTCTACAAACATGTGCATTAACACTGATCTGGAATGACAACAATTTAGCGGCGAATCGTTGTGCATACTGTTACACTTACCCCTGATAACCAATAGTCTACCTTAAACGAGACACATAATAGACACTCTCTGCGACGTAGGGTCTACGTGTAATAATTTTCTCACCAGCAATGATTCAACATCCTATGTAGAATCGATCGTTTACGATATGCGTAGATGAATGTATAGTAAATCATGGATACGTGCACTTGATATGGCGGATGGTCAGAGATAGGTAAGTAAAATCACCAAATGAAATTTCGAAAAGTAAATTCAAAGTACGTAACTTATAAATACCGTAGAGTTGTTATCAATACTAAAATTAACTGCATTGTATACATTTCACAAGAGTATATTCTTTCAAAGTCTCCTGGTAGAAGTTCATCATATCCAATCCATATATTTCATGGAAATACGTTTTGATATCGACATAAAAAAAAGTATTACGACGTATCATCATATCATACCGTTGAATATCGTGCTTTTTATTTATAAATAAATATGTGGATATATCCCAACGTTTCTGTCATTGACAATGAAAAATCTTGATTCAGCTCAAGTTGGAGAATCCCTACGAGTTCAATGATAATATATTAAATTCAGCGTTTGCATTTAAACACGATAATTTCATAGCAAAATCCATGAAAAATGTCACTTTTGTTCGGGAGGTACCTCAAAAAGTCACTTTTAAGAGTTTTCGACTGAGAAGACTCCCCATATTTTCGAGAGAAAAAAAATGGTGGCGTTTTGGACATTTTTGACCATATTTCACACAATCATTGGAAATTTTTGGATCTGGCAAGTATATTTCCATGTAGAATTGCCCGCTGAACATTTTTGTCGAAGTAATCATATGCGTAAAACCACTAATAATGGGAGTAAATGGCATGCAATTTCATTTGACAATGACTTGTATACTGGAAACGCAAAATATCGAAAAACGACAAAACCTTACCAACTTTCAAAAATTAATGATGCAGTTCTTCATGATTTGAGGCCCTTTTTCAGCCGTCCAAATATCTCGGCAGGGACAAAAAAAAACACCTGTCGTACTGTGTTTCTAAATGAAAATTTTCCTCTAGGAAATAATGTTGATTATCAAAAACAACAAAAGCCTTCATAGAATACCTGTGCGAATTTTCTATTCTAGGTTACACAAATAAAATTCGATAATTAATTTTTTTTCTACCGATAAACAAGTTCACGCTACATCACAATGGAAAATGATAATTAAATAAACGTCGCAGCAAAGGCAAAGAAGAAAAAACAAACGTTTCCGTCGTAGTAATTACTTCAATATAACGCTGTGTTAAATGTATGCATACATTCGAATGCAGGATTTTTCCATTTCTATTCCCCCTAGGAAGTTTGCTGTTAACTTAGTAGTCACTATAACTTAACAGTGAATTGTCACAGCCACAGTGAGCATACGAACGAGTATAACGTATACATACACGCACGCTCAATAGCTTACTGCGTGTACGTGTATGTATGTATGTATGCGTTATAACCGCTCGCATGCTCACTGTGACTGTGACAATTCACTGTTAAGTTACAGTTGGTTACAGTGAATTTTATTGTGGGTGTCCACACAGAAATCACGTCGATTAAGTATCACGTTGTATTGAGGTGGAGAGATCGATCAAGGAACAGGATTTTCCATTTCGGTAGCAAGCAATACAGCCGATTCTCCGTGCCTGTTTGATTTTTGATTGCACTTCGTTTATGTAAATATCAAATAATCAAATCGTGCACCACAACAGATTATTCCGTGCAACACATGTTAAAACATTGAGTGTTTGAATGCCCGATGATAGAGGATCCCAAAACAAATATTTCTACATCATTACTTTGTCCGTGTTACGTCCAAATAAGAAAGTTATCAAGTTTAGTGCGTTTTCTAAAGACTTGCTAAAACAGCAATAAGTTGAAATTTTTCAAATGTAATCCGATTTTGCTGAAAATTGAAAAAATAATTGGTATACATAGTAATCGAGCAAATAGAAGAACATTGACATTCAAACTGATCCAAAAAAACAGTGCGTGTTAAAAATTGTTAGACGGTAATACTATTTGTATTTTGTTCTTGTTTATTTTCATCACGTTACTAAACAAACCATAAAAAGCTCTGCTCACGCTCTTCTATTCATGACGCGCATCATTTTTTTTCTCGTCACCTGGGGTGGAATTCTAAGTCATTCCACCAAAATCGTTCGGAAATATTTTTTTCGTACATAAGACCATATTGGAGTGAAAGAGAGAGATTCCACTATTTTTCAGCATTCCACCGGAATTATTCCGATAACTCAAGGAAGAGTGGAATGTGTGAGAAATAATTCCGGTGGAACGCTGAAAAATAGTGGAATCTCTCTCTTTCACTCCAATATGGTCTTATGTACGAAAAAAATAATTCCGAATGATTTTGGTGGAATGACTTAGAATTCCAGCCCTGTACTACCCATCAATTTATCTAACCGTAAGCGCTTACTTCTGTTTAATCATATCAATATTGTTTATGGTGAATTTTTTTATTTGCTTTTGGTTGGGTAAATGAAGGAGAAAATGTACAAAGAATCTATGTAAATCTACATTATCAGTGTTTATCATGCAGTTTTAACAAATTTTTTATTGTATATTTACATACTCTTAGAATTCCTGTTTGAAATACGTTCTATAAAAATAGATCGTAAATTTTCATTTCCACATTTCAATTGTGGATTTACGCAAGTATTTGTTGGAACTATCGGCCTGTTACGAATCTTAGTTTTATGATCACGTTTCAAATCATATTATGAATTGTTAATCTAACGTCAGTAAAATATTTTCTAGATGAAGCACGAACCGTCGATCCGTTAGCAGAATCTCGTTTTAAAATGTATCGTAATTAATTTGGAACAAGAAAAAATCTTATCGCCAACAGATTTATTTTCCTCAGTCGACCATAAAATGACATGCAGATGATTATTTACACGGATCTTCTGTTGCCATTTGCGACATTCCGAGATATAGCTCGGGATGATGATTAAATTTCGCTTGTTTATGAATCAATACCTCGGAATTTGAACTTTCACAACCGTAAGAAGAGAAATTAAAGCTGTTCATGTTCGATTAAGGAAACGTCAAAACCTTGAAATACATTTAGATGGAAAACATGGTTGGGATTACGTTGAAGTAACTAGATTGATATTTGTTTATTTTGTTGGAGATCATCGTGAAAATGGGTCTATTGGCAGTCTATCCAAAACAAAATATTATCAATTAAAATTTATTACTAAATGGTAAATATACATTTAAATAGGCTCACAGTGGAAGTTTTGATACTTAATATCTAAAATTTCTTATGGTATACATCTAAATGTTCTAATACTTTTGAACATAATTTAATGTTCACAGCACACACAAAATATAGCTGAGAATGAATTGGGTTTCCTTGCATTTTGACTCCATAGTATTCATAGTATAATTTGTGTCATAGTTTCTTTTTATCGCATTTAAATTACTAATAACACAGCCTATCTGAATGATATGACACTGAGACGTGGTTCGTTTTGTACGATTGATTTTCGACTGTCGACCTTTTCATGAATTTTCGGGATAAAGTACGTTAGCACTCCCACAGCTAGAGAAAAAGAAGAGAAAAAAATATTAGATCATGTAAATTTCGTTTCGAACAAAAGCGAAAATGAAGTGAGCAAAAGAACTAATTGGCTACTGAATGCCAATTTGCTAGACTTACCTAGGACACTTGTGCCAGATATATAGAAGGCAGTCTCACAATGTTTGTCCAGTAGCATAGCGCTGATGGAAGCGCCAACTACACTTCCCAACCTTCCAAACATCAATGAAATACAGATTGCCATTGCTCTGTTGGCGGGAAAAAATGTTGAATTGATTAAAAAAAGTTCATAATTCCTTCCAATAATCATTGAACTATTATAATCGAATAATAGTAATTCACCTCAAAGCGGTTGGATACAGTTCAACGGTCGCCGAATTGACAATATTCACTGCGATGCCTGAACACATCAATGTAATAAGTAAGTACACCTGAACCACTGGTATATTAGTTAGCATACAAGCAATGCCACTCGATCCACTAACTATCAAAATGAAAACTATTTCCGGGGCAAACGAAAACATTTTTTGTTTAATATTCACTTAAGCTCGTAATAATTTGATTACAATATGATCATCATACTCACATAAAATGGGGAATTTGCCAACTTTATTAATGATCAGTCCGATGACCATAAAGCCTACGGCAAACAAAACTTCCAAAACGATTCCTTGCTCTAACGTTGCCAACTCGAGTTTTGTTATGCATTCTCCATCGTCATATTCGTCGAGTAGGATTGCGCTCATATTAGCCGGTTTCATGTTGATAATATCGCACATGGCCATACGTTGTTCAGTAAAACTGTCCAAATTCGATGCCATTTTGTTCAAGATTTCGGCGAAGAACATGTAAAATCCGTTGCTCGTAGCATAAATTCCGAATTGAATAGTGCAAATCAAAAGAGTCGATGACAAATGAGGAGGTTTGAACAAAGGAGCTGTTTGAATCCAAACTGATTTCAGCAATGGGAATCGACTGTTTTTGTTTTCCAGAATACGACGTCGATTTTCGATTGACTCAGTCTCTTCATAAATTTCAAATAATTCGAGTTCGTTTTTCTTGCCGTTATTCCATCGGTTCATTTTTTGCAAAATTTTATGAGCTTCCATTTGTTTACCTTGACCGAGAACGAATTTCGGACTCTCTGGCAAAAATAATAGGATCAACGACGAAAGGAATCCAGGAATACTACAGACAACAAGGAAGAAACGCCACGGTTTGTATGTGATATCAATGAAAGGTACGTAAAACTGCCAGTCTTGATTAATGACGAACCACGCGAGCAATGGCAACAACAGGCACGAAACACCGTAGATTAATGCTGATCCCATTATGGCACGACCTCGTTGTGCGTTGTTATGGAATTCACCCAAATATGCATAAATCGTAGCCGATGAACCGGAGATGCTATTTTATGATAAACCAAATGAATTCATTTCCATTATAGTCTAGTGATACACATAGACTTTATGATTGATTCGCACGATCGACACTTGTTGATCATTGATTTCAATACTCGTAAATTACATACTTTAATTTATTAAATATGCAAATAGCAACTTACAAAAATCCATTGAGAAATCGTAATGTGGCGAAAAGATAGAAATTTTGAACGAATGAAGCAGCGACAGACAAAAGAAATGCTACGAAAAGAGTCGGTTGAATAACGCAGCGACGGCCTTTGGTATCTGCTAGGTAGCCCCACAAATGTGATGAGCAAATTATTCCAAAGAACGAAACGGCGCCCAAAATCCCTTTTTCACTCGTACTCAATTTCAAATCACATTGTGAAACGGGAATCACAAAGGCCATACCACATGTTTCCAACATCACTGCATTCAATATCATGCCACTCAGAAAAATTATGACGTAGTTGAAGAAACCGAACTCTAATTTTAATAGAACGATTTTTCATTATTTTTTTATATATCGTAAACCATCCAAATTGTAACATAGTTCAAATCGTAACATAGTCTCAAAATAAACCAATTTTCTAAAAAAAAATACAAATAAGTCATATATTAATATGGGAAGTTTTTTTTCGTATTCTTTTCAAATATGATATAAAAAACAACAGTTACCCTTCAAAGTTTTGCAGAAAATTAGTCTATTTGTGTAATTTTTACAATTTAGACTATGTTACAATTTGGATGGTTTACGATAGTAAATTTTTTATATACATATGAATAAATCATTGCAGTTTTTGAGAAAAAAAATATTTCTGATTGAACACTGTTGTTTTTCGACAATTATATCATTTCTGTTCATTTTCCTTGTTATTTTAAAAATAAAGTTCATATTTTTTACATCGTTTTTTTTTTGTTGTAATTCTGTTTCGTTTTTCATTTGTCATTTTATTCAGTTCACTGTTCACTAATATTTCAAGAATCAAATGACTTACTGGTTTTGGAAATGGCTTCATCCATATAATATCCTTTTTTCCTCTGAGGTAAATCATTTCGAATTTTCGGTCGAATATCTGAGTCTCTGCGGCCTTTCGAATGAAAAATTTCTATTTAATAATGATTTTGTCCATTTTCCTTTTATTTGAATTTTTTTTCTTTTTTCTAATCCAAATATTTTTTTTCTCCCATAGAGAAATTCTCCGTTTTAATCCAAAATGTAAAAAATAAACATTTCGCACCATTTTCCACTTCATGTTCGTCTGTAGTTTGGCACATATTAAACGATTGTTATTTTAAACTGTTTCGGAGCAACAAGAGTGCGATTATTATTATTTAGGGAAAAAAATCGGTTAAACTGTTTTTGACGAATTCAAACGACGCCGCTGAATGTGAAAAGGTATATATCGGCTGAACGGAAGATGTGAAATGTTGGAATAAAGTGTTCGCTGTGCGTATAAATATGCGCCGAAAATGCTGCGAATGTGGCAATATCTATATCATAAACTGATTACACCTCTTCCAGTTATTGATAAGACCATAATGCAAATGTTTAGATTTTTCTGGGTGATAAAAAAAAGCCAGAGAGAAGGGGAAGAAAACAACAAATGCCATCGTTTGAAAAATCCACAAAAAATGCTCTGCGGTGCGCGGAGATGAGATGCCTGTTTATTTTACGTTGTATCCGATTAGTTGAAGTGTCAAAGCGTGCGACGAACGAACACACAACAACGAACCAGTCAGTCAAATAGCCAACAAGCGAATTTG
>NW_022602129.1:0-4401 GCF_009176505.1 Sitodiplosis mosellana | reverse complement strand
CAATTGGGACCTATATGGAGTAGGGAGTTTCTTGCACAAGTGACATTTGTAGTGTCGTCCATCACAAATGACCTCGTGCTCTGCCTTTTCTTTGTTCCTTGCAAACCTCTTGAGACAAACCGAACAACTGAATGGATATTCGTTGGTGTGTATTATCAAATGTTTTTGAAGGCTCGATTTTTGTGTGAATCGTTTGTTACAAATTTTGCATAGAAATGGTTTTTCACCAGTATGTTTGACCATATGCCTCTTCAAATTGGATTGAAATGGTGCAACATATTCACATGTTGAGCACTTGTGCTGTTGCTTGCTTCTTATTGCAGCTGACCGCTTCTTATGAGATGCGACCATCACCGATCTGGCTCTGCCTTTCGCTCCGATTGACTTCAATTTTTCAGCCAATGTTTTGTGACCATCGCGATTCTTCTTCGTGGTCCATTTTACATCATTATTTCGCTTGCCTGAACCGCTTTGCTGTGTTGGCTTAATTTCTTGTGGCTTCACATTAGCTTTTCCAACCTCTTCAGGTTTTGGCTCGAGTTTGACGTGAGTTGATTTGAAATCTTCAGTATCAGGCGATCCATCGTTTCGAAGGCCATTGCTTGCGTCCTGGGTTGGCATATTTACGCAATTTTTAAGTGGCGCATGTAATTTACGTAAAAAACTGTAAATTACGTTTTTTACGTGTAAAAAACCTCTTGGATGTAAAAAAACTTCTAAATTAACAAAACTAGGTATTTTTATATAATATATACATGTAACATGTGAATTCATATGGGAGAGATTTTATTTGAAGCGGTGGAAAAGTCGATCGCCATAGCCAAAGAACGGTATGATGCCACAATTACTTCGGTTTTGACGGATAATGCATACAGTATGCAAAAGATGGGAAGAACTTCAGCACTTTTGTTCAATGCAAATTTTGTCCCATCAGTTAAAAAATTGCTTGGATTGCTCGATCCGGTGGCTGAACTCACAAACTACTGTCAAAGAAGCGATATCTCAGCTGCAGATGTCGTTGAAAAATGATTAAATTTAATTGTTGATTGTCCAGATTTTTGTAGTCTTTTGGACAATCGTTGCGAGGAAAGTAAAGTGATAAACATTGTTACGATGACGACAAATTATTTGCATCCAGTATATCGCGGTGAAAAATTGAATCAAGAACAGCAAAACGAATTGAAAAACTACATTCTTGAACAGCTCGTTTGCAATGAAATTTCTGAAAATCCCTGCATCAACAGCGCAACTAGAATGGCTTTCCTCCCATTGGGACTATGTTCATAATGACATCAGAAACAGGCTCTCGGTTGATACATCAAAGAAACTGGTCAACATTTATTTTACGCTGCGATCGAATGATGATTGATAAATTATATGAAACGATTGGAATATTATGAACGAGAAATGAAACCAAACCTGCGACAACGATACATACTACACAATTTTCATTCATTTTTGATTCATCAGTTATGTTAATCCTTTGCATTAGAAATGAAAATGTCCGAGAAAGTCTGAAATAAATTCTAACTTTTTTATATTATATTTAAAATCCAATTTGGTTTTTTACATTTTTTACACAATTCACGTAGAGAATTCCGAAATTTTCATGTAATTTACGTAAACGAAATGTAAATTACATGCTTGAGTTTTTTACATGCCAACCCTGCTTGCGTCACCGATCGGTTCTAATTTGATGTGTCGTGGAACTTGAAGTTCATTTGTTATCGATACCCTGCAAACATAAACCGCTGTCTCGGGCTCCTCTTTGATGTCCTGCTCAAGTTTGACTTCCACCAAACCATGATCTGCGTCGATCTCTTTCTTGAGCTGATTTGCAGGGTTAACACCAATGCCAACTTCCACTGCATCGCCTGTGTAAAGCACCAATTTACTTGAATTCCAGCCATTCATCGTGTCGAATGTTGACTCTGTCGTGAAGGGAACGAAAGCAATCATGAATAAGTCGCATTGACACAAGAAAGAGTCGAAGAAATATCACAGTAATAATAGAATCGATGAAGATGAAACCAATACAAAAGCCATTTACCTTTTCCACCGAATCAGAATATCTTTTCTAAATCAGAGCCAATCGAGTAACCTAACCTTACACTTTTGTTTGTTATGCAAATGCGGAGTTTCAACGAAAAATGCCGAAATAGCAACAAATGTAGGATCAAGTTCAAAATTTTAGTTCCTAACTTTCTGTAAATGATTTAATCTTGTACATTTATTGAAATCAACCACAAGAAATGTGGTGATTGTGATTTAAAGTGACTGAATTTATGATTAAAGCACCGAATGAGACACGCGTGCTCTGAAATTGTGCATTCGTGGATTTTCTTCTTGACACGTCCACTTGATTGACAGCAGCAGCAGCCAATTAACGCGGCAAATTGACTGTCATTGGGTAAAGTATTGGCTTGTTCATACTGAGTGTGACATCATTACTTCGATTGATACAGCTGCGATATCGAAGGAATCTCAAATGTTCATATGGGAGAATGAAAAAGAAAAAGAATCCTTCAAAATGGATGAATTGTTGGTTTCTTACTATTTCATGATGTTGGTACTTTTTTCTGTTTTTTACGAGCAAAATCAATTTCAGAAAGATTTATTGTTTCCATAGTCTAGACTTTGAAAAGAAAAACGGTTGCTGCTTTCATATTTTATAACATTTATTTATTGAAAATCAAAGGAAAAACTATTGATTAAATTAAATTGATCAGTATTGGAATGAGTGAAAATGTTATTCTGTTAAAGATTTCACCGTGTAACAAATTTCAACTTTTTCTTCTGCACATGAGAAATTCCGATTGCTTGTTTTAGAGGACCAAAAACCAAGCACTTTTGCATCATTAGTTTGTTCGAAACCACGTCTAGACTTTTTTTTATCGACACATATAAGACAAATTTCAGGCCAAAATGAGCAAATCACAAACATGAGCTTCGGTTTGACAGGTAAAAGCAAATAATTTCTAAATTTTCTGCCTTTCAACATCTAGTATGATCCTTTATGAACATTTTGGATACTTACATGACCAAATCGAGTGATGTTTTCACATATTTCTGGCCGCATATTTGGTTGGTTCGAATTCGACTCTGAAAGAATCGACTTTTGGCCAAAAATCCTTAAGTATAGGCTTTTCAGGGATGGTCTCTTGGCGCAAAGTTATTTTTTCTCGAAAATATGGGAAGTCTACCCAGACAAAAACTCTCAAAATTGACTTTTCGAGGTACCTCCCGAACAAAAGTTACGTTTTTCATGCATTTTGCTATGAAAATAACATTTTTTGTTCGGGAGGTACCCCAAAAATACACTATTTGGATGAGTTTCTTAGTAAAAAATTAATTTTTTCGAGAAATATTGGGAATCTTCCCACACAGAATCTCTTATAAATGATTTTTGGGGTACCTCCCGAACAAAAAATGATATTTTCATAGCAAAATGCATTAAAAACGTAACTTTTGTTCAGAAGGTACCTCGAAAAGTCAATTTTGAGAGATTTGGTCTGGGTAGACTCCCCATATTTTCGAGAAAAAATAACTTTGCGCTAAGATACTATCCCTAAAAAGCCTATATTTAAGGATTTTTGGCCAAAAGTCGATTCTTTCAGAGTTGAATTCGAACCAACCAAATATGCGGCCAGAAATATGTGAAAACATCACTCGATTTGGTCATGTAAGTACCCAAAATGTTTGTAAAGGATCATACTAGTTGTTCAAAGGCAGAAAAGGTAGAAATCATTTGCCTTTACCTGTTAAATCGATGCTTATGTTTGTGATTTGCTCATTTTGACCTGAAATTTGTCTTATATTGTCGATAAAAAAAATCTAGACGTGGTTTCGAACAAACTAATGATGCAAAGGTGCTTGGTTTTTGGTCCTCTAAAACAAGCAATCGGAATTTCTCATGTGCAGAAACATGTGTTGCACGGTGTTTCCAACTTATGCCATATAATGTGAAACGTTTATCACATTATTAATGGTTGCGTTTAAGATGTTGCGTTAAATCGAATTTCTGTACGAAGCCTTTGTTGCACATTTCGCATCGGAATGGTTTGACACCCGTGTGATGAATTTGCATGTGCCTATTCATATGTGTTTTGTCAGATACCGAGTAACTCTTGCACAAATAGCAATCGTAGCGTCGATTCGTGCACTTCAGTTCATGCTGCTTCTTTTCCACTTCATCAGAGAAGCTACGAGCACAAACCGAACATTGGAATTTCACTGGGCGTGGATTTGTGTGGACTTTTGAATGACGATTCAAATTTCCCTTGCGTGCAAATTTCTTGGAGCATAGGCTGCATTCAAAAGGTCTGTCACCAGTGTGCATACGCATGTGTATCTTCAATTGGGACCTATATGGAGTAGGGAGTTTCTTGCACAAGTGACATT
>NW_022602128.1:0-6842 GCF_009176505.1 Sitodiplosis mosellana | reverse complement strand
ATTATTATTCTGCACCATACAGCGTTTCTTCGCCAGAGGTGGTTTATTTAGTATAAATAAAAATATTCTGGTATATTTACAATATATACAATATTAAATTAAATTCAATTTCTCCAAATTCGGTTTCTCTTAAAATATTCAGCTACTCTCTGTTTTACAGTACTTGTACTTGCATTGAAATCAATTAAATAAGTATCACAACTCGGAATCAAAGTAATATTACATTCATTTGGAAAATTTGGTGGCTTGATAGGAACGAAGTATTTATAAAATTCGTTGTATGTACTCAGCATATAATTTATAGTTTCAAACTTGGCATAATTATTACGATGCATCGGCAATAGTAGAAAATCTGAGTCTCTCGTCCAATGTCGCGGTGTTTTAAAATTAATTTTGCTCAAAATGTATTTCGATGACGTATGACCACCAATCACATTATGGACGAGTGATATTTGGGCTATTTTTCTTCGTTCTTCCAGCGTAATCATTTGTAATTCAAGCAGTCGGCATTCGTACGGTGGTTTCCTGAATCTTTGTGGCCATTTCATTTTGCGTAGAGCGAACAATAAAAATTGCTTCTGGATCGATTCAATTCGTGCAATCTTTTCAGCGGTGTATGGATTCCAAACTTGGGAAGCATATTCCACAATCGGCAATACAAATGTGGAAAACAATTTCTTTATGGTCCATGGATCATCAAATTCATATCCAAACCGTTTAATCCATGCTAAACGTGATTTCGCTTTGGCTGTAATGTACTCAATATGTGCGTTAAAATTCAATTTATGGTCAAGTATTACTCCTAGATCCTTTATCACGTGGACCCGATCAATTTTTTCGTTGCCAATGGAATATTCGAAGTTAAATTTTAAGATCGCGCGATGAAAAGACGCAAATTTGGTCTTGGATACATTCAACTTCAGCTGATTTCTTTTGAAGTATTCTACAAGCCTATTTAGGTCAGCTTGTAATTCCAGACAATCATCATAATGTTCGATGTGTTTCCACAGGCGAGTGCCATCAGCGAATGACTGAAGAATTGAGTTGCTGACGTGTTTTGGCAAATCAATGATGAATAGTAGAAACAATGTAGCACCAATCGGGTATCCTTGTCCTGTTCCCGATGTAACATCAATGGGGCTCGACATGTCATTATTCAGTTTAACAATCTGTTGGCGACCATGCAAATACGATTCAATCCACTTGAGCAACTGTTGATTCAATCCCATAATATTCAATTTGCGGATCAGTAAATCGACATTGACCGAATCGAAGGCCTTCGCAATATCCAAATAAATTGCATCAGTCTGTACTTTGTTTTCCATGCCCAAAATTGCACACGATACAAATTCAGCCAAATTTGTGGTTGTAGATTTTCCTTTCAAAAATCCGTGTTGACTCTCATCAATGATATGTTTCATGTGATAATTAAGGTGTTTAGCAACTATTGAATCAAGCAACTTTGGTATTACACACTGCAGGGCTACGCCACGATAGTTCTCAACTTTTTTCCTTACACCACTTTTGTGAACTGGTCTTACAAATGATTTTCTCCAAATCTGAGGGACAATACCAGTTTCCAACGATTGCTTTAGCATGTGTGTGATAGGTTTTAGTAGTGCTGGCATACACTTTTTGATGAGAATATTTGGTATTCCGTCAGGTCCTGACACCATGTTGCTTGGGAGATCATTTATCACGTTCATAACCAAATCCTCAGTGATGTCAATCATAGGAAAATTAGTACATAGATCTCTTAGTAGTGGTTCATCTTCAGAATAATCTCCAGCTAAGCTAATATCTGGTTCAGTATACGATTTTGCAAAATGTGTTGCAAAAAATTCAGCTATCTCACCACGGTTACCGCTCTCATTGTCTCCAAACATCATTACATTAGGAATGTCATCATGCCTTTTTTTGGAATTATTTACAAATTCGAAAAATCTCTGTGGGTCCTCGTTAATAAGTTGTTCCATTTCAAGTTTGTAATTTTTATAAGCCAAACGTGCGCTCTTTTTGTACTCTTTTCTTAGTTCGGAATGTTCTTCCTTTGCATGCTTTCTAGCTTCAACAGTACGCCTGGATCTCATGAATTTGTACTTTGTATTGAGTCTATTTTTCATGTTAACGAGGTCATGACTAAACCATTTCGGGTGACTCGAAATTTTTCTCGTCTTCACGTCGACATTCGATGATATCACTGAATCCAACAATTCATAAAAATTTGTGATTTCAGAGTTCAAGTCATCGCCCGAAAAAACGTGCATCCAGTCGACGTTATCAAGAATCTCATTTATATTATTGTAGTTGGCATTTGCAAAATCACGATAACTAAAATCAATAGTTGACTTGCCATGGTAATTGCATATGATCGATGATGTGACTCCTTTTTTAGTAGGTGATGGGTGTTTTTTGAGCAGCTCACGGTCTCTGTACAATTTGTCCACACCAAGTCTAACATCGCACCGTTTTTATTTCCAACTTTGTTTACTTGAACAAGTCCCATTTCATGCATGGAGTCCAAGACAGTGATTTCCTTTTCCAAGGATGCGTTCAGTGGGATGGCAACGTCACAATCTTCATTTTCATCTGTATACCATTCCAAGTTGGATAAATTAAAATCACCAGAAATTACCAAAATATCCTCGGACTTCAATTTTGCTGCTACCTCACGAATTGCATTCATATTCGCCTCATAAACTGCGACAGGAGAATCAGGACGTATGTACAATTCAATTAGAAAAACATTCCTGTCTTTCAATGGCAGGATAACGCAAACTTGTTCAGCGCCATACTGCTCACCTGTGCTGACGAGTTCAGATTTCATTGTCCTATCAACAGCAATCAGTACACCTCCACCCCTTGTTTTAATTTTCCTTTGTTTTGATTCAGTTTCAATCGATCGGTCACAGCGATACACATTAAAATTTGGAGGAAAAACTTCTGAAGAATCAATTGTGCTGTCAAGGCGAGTCTCGCAAAGCATAAATATTGCAGAATCCGAAGCGATTATGTCAGCGTTAAATTCAGCATGTCTGGATCTCACTCCATTGATGTTTTGCGTGTGTATATTTTTCTTCAGTTTATGTAAATGTGTGCGGTGAAATGAATTATTGTTCAAAAATGATGAGGCATGCCGTTCAAATGTGGTACTCCGTAAATTGGGTGTCGGAATGGATATTGGTCGGAATGATAATTCTGCTGCGGATCGGTCCAATATTGCGGTAAAAAAGACGAAGACTGGTGATGTGGCCTGGCAATTTGACAGTTTCGTGCAAAATTGCCATATTGGAAATTATCAGGAACACCGTATTGGTATCTACTATCGACTCGGTAGTTCAAATTCATGTTTTGGTCACTATTCTGAAAAAATTGATTGTTATTATAACCATTCGAGTAGCCAAAATTGTCATTACGTCTGATGTTATTGCGCCGTTCAACAAATCGGCCGTATCCACGACGTGATCGTTGGAAATTTTCATTCCAATTCCTGCGATTTGGTTGTGATCGATGATTGTTGATGGTTTTGCTTCTCCATGGCATTGAATTTGGCCTTTGACTGTGACCATTTTGGTTTGGACGTTGACGCCGATGTTTATTCTGACCAAAACGTTGACGATTTTGTCTGGCTTTCTCTTTCAGAAATGTACTGACCGTATAATCAGGTGCCCATATTTCATTATTCAGGATTTGATTATATATCGATTGGTTCAGAGTAGAGATTTTGAACGCCAAATGCTGTCTCGGTTGTTTCTTCCGTTTTCCTTGGGGCAAAATATGAACTTGAAAACATTCATTATTTGTAAGACCAGTTTTTTCCAAAACCAATTCAACGATATCATCGGGTGTGGTACTCAATGGAAATTTTGATAAGTGGATCGAGTAAACAATTGCATCGGGTGAATGTGAAACCGTTTCACCGGTTTGGATTGATTCGACAATTGTTTCAATTTCACTTTGGATAGATATCGTTATCTTTTCACCAAGTTTCTTCATTGCATCTGCCAACATTTTCCGATCAGCATTAATTTGAGTGTCAGTGTCACCATTCTGTTTATTTTCTTCAATTTGTGTCGTTTGTTTTGCTTCCAATTGTTCAATGGCACTTTTGAGGTTATCCAATTGACCATTGAGGCTATTCAATTCAGCGGATAGGCGTGATATTTCATCTGTTTTGTTTCTGATCTCCGTTTTCAAGGTGCCATTCTGATTTTTCACCTCAACAAAATAATTCCTGCACGTTGCGCATGTAACTGTTATCGCTGATGATATGGAGAAGTATATTTTCAATCGTTGTATAATGTGCTTAGAATTTTCGGCTACCGGTTGTCCGCGATCATCGTACAGGTTGAATTTACAACAACTTCACATTTACTGAGGCATTGAATGTAACACTTCTCATGGCAAGAAGAACATTGCAGATATTCACCATCAAAATCCGATCCCGTGCATTTACTGGCATCACAGTTATGTATTTCGGCAGACATGATTTCAACTCAAGAATTGTATCTGGCAACGAGTTGAGTTGGTGAATTTTTTTCATCACACCCAATGCATAATGGAACTTTGAACTTTTGCAGAAATTGCATGCAAGCACATCTACCCAGAGCGAAGCTGGCGAAAATTGTTTGAATTGCGTCCAAATGAATCGTTTTGTCGCCTCAGTATGCGGGTATAATTGTATCTGGCAACGAGTTGAGTTGGTGAATTTTTTTCATCACACTCAATGCATAATGGAACTTTGAACTTTTGCAGAAATTGCATGCAAGCACATCTACTCAGAGCGAAGCTGGCGAAAATTGTTTGAATTGTGTCCAAATGAATCGTTTTGTCACCTCAGTATGCGGGTATAATTGTATCTGGCAACGAGTTGAGTTGGTGAATTTTTTTCATCACACTCAATGCATAATGGAACTTTGAACTTTTGCAGAAATTGCATGCAAGCACATCTACTCAGAGCGAAGCTGGCGAAAATTGTTTGAATTGCGTCCAAATGAATCGTTTTGTCGCTTCAGTATGCGGGTATAATTGTATCTGGCAACGAGTTGAGTTGGTTGATTCTAAAACTCAGATCGTTCAACCTGCCAGACAATCTTCTTGCTTGGATTGCGATCACTTCGAAAGCTACAGCAGCCTTGGGATTCATCAAAAGATTTTGTTACGACATAACCGACGTTCAAACGCTCAAAACACTATACTACGCACTGGTTCATTCTCATCTTGAGTACTGCAATGTTGTATGGCTGCCAACTTATGCCATACATATCGACAAAATCGAGAGCGTTTTGAGGAAAAAGTAAAGTAAACGGAATAACCAAAATGTTCACTATACTTCAAGACAAACTAATTTAAGAAACAATCAAATATCAGAAACGAATGTTTAAGTTAATAAGTATTAGTCTATTTTATACCAGTTTTAATATTTTATAACAGTTTCGTTCTTAAGCGAACTCTCCTTTTGTGGGGGGCAGTGTAGCCAGCTCAGCTATGCATTCCTGATCATGCATACAGAAACATGTTCGAACATGCATAGACATGCAAGCACATGCACAAGCATGTAGGGGGTCAGCAATGCATATGCGATCACTGGCTCACATATGTTACCGAAGTAAGCTAATAATTCACTGTCCCGAAATCCTGGGAAAAACCCTTCTAATTATATCGTCTAGACGTAATAAATCACGATCATAAAATGTATGCCTCAACGTTGAGCATTGTAGGAGACGCGATGCTTTGGTACGATAAGCATTAGACCCATCTGGTGCGGCGGCATCCTTTGATGTTCGGCTTAGATTTAGTATATAAGGCCGAGCGCAACTCGGTTAGTTAAGTTAGTCTTCAACCGTCTCTCGAACAGTTCAGACGTAAGTCTCTCGATTGTAACAGAGTACTCAAATAAATATATTAAAGAAATTGTAAAGCCACAAGACTTTCCTTTTACTTTTGCCTTCGACCAATTTGTGCAGATACCATATTTGGACTTCGTAAAATTGTATCATTTACTTGACCACTCGGACTAACAAGTAAATGCAATACAGTGGCTGTTTTCACTTTTATGTCTTGGTAACTGCAACAACTTATCAATATACTCACCGAACTGTTGTCGTTTGTTATCATAGCGTTTGTATAGTACCTGCAAGCACGCCTCGTACTGATCAGCCGTTGTTAAATCCGCTACCAATCTTGCAGCTTGCCCCTTGAGATTCGCTTTCAGGTGTTCCATTTTGTATGATGTACTGATGTTTTTTTCGTGCACAGTTTTGTTGAATAAATCGATGAAGGTGCGCCACTCGTCGCGTTTTCCGCTGACTACCGGTATTTTTAGTTTTGGTAAATCGGAGTTGCTGTGGTCGCTGCATGAAATTTCATTCAAGTGTCCGATTGCACTGGTGTATTTTTTTTGTAGAGCTTGCATATTGATTTGCATGCTAATTCGGTTGCTTGTTGCGCGCAGCGTGTAGTAGTGAGAACGAAATGTGCTCCATGTTTCTCGTAGCAATTCCAATTGAGCTTTAATCATTCCGTTTCTCTGGTTTGAGCGCATTTCTTGCGAAGATTTGATCAAATTGTAAATGTCCGTGTACAGCAATTTGAGAATTTCTCCGCTTTCGTTGTTTGGCTCGTTGTTTGGCACTTCATTAGTTGCAGATGATTGAGCGTTGGACTGATTATTGTTATTTCCATTTTCGATGCTACTGATTTCTGGTTCTGTCGAATTTGCGCCATCGCATTTATCGTCGATAAAGTCTTTTAACGTTGCGTCCAAAATATTGCTCAATGCTTCATCTTCCGTATCTGAATCGCTGTTGTCTTCATCGTCGTTGTGTTCGTTCGGATTTGGT
>NW_022602127.1:0-6204 GCF_009176505.1 Sitodiplosis mosellana | reverse complement strand
ATATTATCATCGATTGTCACATCAATCATTTGCAATTCTTCTTTCCGGCTTTGATCTAATTCATATTTAATGCATCGTTTAAAATATTTTTCACGTTCAGTTGAGTTAAAAAATTTGAATAAATCAACGATTGATTCTGAATATTTTTCAAATTCGATACATTTAATAATTGGATGAACCATTGAAAAACATTTCGTTGTTTTTATGGCAAACATGAATGCAACCTCATTCGATAATGATGTATTTAGTTCCTTCAAACATGTTCGAAATAATTCCACACATCCACAATTCGAAATATCAATTTCGGTTGTTTGATTTAGTTCCACATGCTTATGTGCATTACACTTGTGAAGCGAACGACAGCAAAGATTTATCTCATCTTTTTCATCCCAAATTATGTTGTTTCTTGCGTTCAAAAATGTTGATTCTAATGATTTTTTCAATGTATGTTTCGTTCACAACAAGCTCTTTATTTGAAAGTCAAAACTGAACTGACAAAAGAATTTTAGAAAAACTGCGCCCGAAGAGATGACACTCATTTGAAACTGTTTTGAAATCCCAAAGGTCGTTTCCGAATGCAATGTTCTTATTTAAAGACAGAAAGAATGTGAAAGAACAAAGGTGAAAACTATTTTGGGAAAGATAGAAATGAAGGAAGAACAGGTATAGGAGGAATTATATCACAATGAAAAATGCCTTTCAATATATTTTAATAGTATTTCAATGTTTGGTGACAAAATCCAGTTCGTTTTAAAATATGGAAAATCATTTTAAGTCATTGAGCAATATCTTCATTGCCATGAGCTGGCTGTTCGGTGCCTCATAATTCGTTCACCGTATGTGTCATAAATCAACCGTATGACTTTTATTCAAAATGCAATTCAAAGACGTGACAAAAACTGCCCGATAAATGTTGAATGGCGAAGAAAGAGAGAGAACAAGCGAAAAAAAAAACACATCAAAAATAGAAAAAGCCACAAGAAACCGAGCATTTGACAGCTTGGTGTGGCAAATCGATAGCTAGCCTAATTACTGGTATTATGTGCATTCGGTGTGACTGACTATAGCATCGACTTAATTTGTCGAATTATGGTTTTAGTAATATAATAGATGTATGATTGTACAAGTGCAAATCAGCGCTATTGATTGCGTTAGTTGGCAGGCCGCAGTAGCAGTTAGCAGAAAAATATGGTATTAGTATCAATTTTGAAGCAAATGCCAAATTACATTGATATTACATCAATTGATGTGATTTTTTGCGCGGTACATTTTGTCACTGCTGTAATAAATAATAAGAGGTAAGGAATCGGTTAGCCGGTCAACATGGATTGATGGAAAACAAAGGAGCCAACAACAGAGAGAAAAAAACAAAATGCGCACACGCCATGAATATGCCTTGGAATAAATTAGTAACCGAAACTATTACGACACTTGATTCGGTTGCTACGCTTTTTTTTGTCTCTCAACATTTTATTCACTCATTCGTTTGCTCTCACTCTCTCTCTCTCTCTCGGTGTGTGTCTCGTCGAACTCGGCTCGATTCGAAAAACGACAAAAAAGCGCACATTTTCGAGTTGACAACACATTCACATTGAAAATGACATGTTTGCCGTGCAAATGACAACAACGGCAACGACGACTTTAAAATCGAATTAAAACTTGGTAATTACTGTTTGTATGTACAATGCGCCATGCATACTATACAGATGCAATTTATGTGAGCAATAACTAAAACTAAACGAACTAACTGCAACAAATCGCCCAATCATCGATTACAATTATCCATTTAAAGTGAACGCTATGTTTGCTGTCACTTCATTCATTCATTGGTTGGCGCGAGCGCTCACACACACACACGCTTTCCCTCTCGCTCTCTCGCTTTCGTTCGTTCGTTCGCTTTGTGTAATTGCATATTACGTGATATTGTATCGTCGATGTCAGTTCGTGTTTCTTGTTTTGTCTATCTATCTGTAGAGTAAACCGACGTAATGCCTCAAGTGCAATCATAATTAATTTCGTTTTTAACACTTCTAAAAGGTATTTTTATTTACAACCGTAATTAAAATTGTGAATTTTGTGCTCGTAAGCCTCAATTGCCTACGTGTGTGTGTGCATGTGTGCGATTGTGTGGTTTACATTTGAGATTTCTCTATTCCACATACTCTCTCCCTGTCTCGCGCAAACAAACATTTATCCGTGCGTTCTGTTGATGTTACTCTCGCTTTGAATCGGCTTAAATATGTATATAAACATAGTAAACACAATTTGTATTTTATTATTGACATTATTACTGCTAACCGTCGTGTAATAATGCGACACAGAGCTGAAGATTTGAAAATGCAACTTAATCTCTTTCACTCACTCTCTCAAATTACATGCGCAGTAACGTTTTGCGTTTAATTATCAGTGCAGCAGAGAGCGCGCGCACGCATCGCGCACGCATCGCGCACGCATACACGCAAATTGGATGACATAGGAGATTGGCATGGAAATTATGCAGGTTTCCGTAAGCATTCTGTCGTGAATCGTCTATATGCGCGCACACACACAAATTAAGCAGCTAAAACATAATAAAACTCAATTACTGCAACTAGCTCAGTTGCACCGCACTGAATCGAGCCAAATTCTCTGTATGCTGCCGCCGTTGCTTTTCACCCGATGTGAATTATCGCAAATGACTGCCGGGCAATTTTGTTGTTGCTCACACATTCAATGTGCACCTCGGTTTCTTTTTCGTTCGCTGTATCTATGACAGACGATGAAGAAGATGATAGCTACATCATAAGCAGCAGAGCCGAAACATTCTTGAGCAAAGTGTGTGTGTTTTTTTTAGTTTGCACTCAGTTTTTTCTTTCTATCGTGTTTAATTTCAATGAAATTGCAGGGCATTTTAGGGAAAAGTGAAGTCTTTAGATTTATTGTCCAGGTTTAAATCACTCACATTAACCTATTTTGAATATATGGAGTGTGACACTTGGCTTTCCATAATCCAGTCATTCACTTTCGCCAAAGATCGATGTACTTGTCGTTTTGAATATTGCATGCAGCGATAAGCATGGCCTTTTTTTTATCGTTTCATCCATTTAAAATATACGTGCGTATAGCTTCTCATTCGGTTTTGGTCAACTCAATATAGTGCCACAACAGTGCTGGGAAGCAAAGAAGAAGAAAAAAAACAGAACAGAGCATAGCGGCAACGCATTCGCATCGTGAAAATGTAATAAACAGACAACAAAAAGCGCAAATAATAGCAATAATAAGTCCGAACATGAAACTGCACTGGTCAACAAACGGAACAAATGCTCAATTATTTTAAATGCAGCAGAGTGCATGTGAGTCGGTTGGCCAATGTGAATGAGAGATGCCTGGCAAAATAGTCAGTCACACCGAGTGCGCGCACAATCAAACCTTGTGCTGGCTCATACCAATTCAAAAGCAAATGACATTTTCTATCTCGTCGCTTTTTCGAGATCGCGACAGAACTGATTGCTCTTATTCCGCGCACTCTCGGCCAATGTTGTAGCAAACAACACACACACACACACATCAGGTTTAAATTTACCTTGCTCGCGCGCCAAACAACAACAACAACAACAACAACAAAATGCACCTATTAAAATCATATAAATAAAAGTGAGTTTTGCTGTGAGCACAATTGGACACGCAAAAACACCGTAAAGATAAAGTTCGAATATAATCAAACCATATATAATTTCGTTTGCCACTTGACGTTTATTATTATTACTCTCATTTTCCGTTCATTTTATTTCCATTTGTTGTGTGCGAGAGCGCCTTATGTTCGCTCGCTCGCACTGTGCCCGGCTAGTACATATATAGTGATTTACAGGTTATTTGGTTATATTAGTTTCAATAAAGTTATAATAACATGTGTATTTCACATGATATTTGATGGTATTCAAATTGAATCTCTTTTTTTTTCTCCGCTCCGTTATTGTTGTTTTTGCTTGTGTGTTTCGCTACATGAACTGAAAGTATTCAAATATTGGCACAACAGAAAGTTGATGCCAATGAAAGAAAGACCGAGAGACAGAACAAAAACATGTTTGCTATCATTTCAATCGAGCATATAAATCATAAATAAATGCAATTATTGATTTGAGAACGATGCAAATGCAAATCCTTGTGTCGATTGATCGATTCGATAGTGCATTATATATCTATATCAGGCATGCTGACATTTATTTTGTACATGCATTTCTGGCAATTGTTGTCGATCAACACAAATCTAATTAATTTCAAATGACATCGCACAAATACACGCGTACATACATTTCACGCGCGACAAACATTGACTCTGAATCAAGACCATCAGAATTAAGTCAGAATGCGTTCAGTTGCAGGCAGAAAATCGTAATTTGATGACAGATGAGGTTGAAAATGTGTATATTTGATCATTTCCCTCAATTCATTCACAACCACAATTTCTCTCTCTCCCTCTCTCTTGCTCTCACTCACCCACTCGCTGTCCCTATTTCTCGTTTGTTCGCATGAAAGTTTGCAAACGATGAAAATGCGCGGTAACATCTACATGTTACCCAAGTAAACGATTCAAAAATAAATGAAGACCTTTTTTCAAAACGACGTGAAAGAGCAACAATTTTTCTGTTGCTTTGTGGTAATCTACTGAAAGCGATCCACGAGAGCGGCTTTCGTCTCTGTCTGTTTCTTGTCGTGTGTTTGTGTCTCTTTGGCTCTCGCATTTTGCTCTCAATTCCGCACGAAACAAACAGTGTACCGAGCGAAGTGTGCACACGGTCAAACCAACAAATGAACACGACGACGGCTTTCGTTGATGCAAAACAAAACGATATACAAATGGAAGAAAGAGGACAAAACACATTGCGAATGAGCGCTCGCTCGCTCGCGCGTGCACTCACAACCGAACGAGATGTGGCGAATTGAGAAAGAGCGCGAGAGGAATAAAATATGCAAACGGCATAGCAAATACCAAATCAAATATTGAACAAAAAAATTGAATTTGACCAAAAATATAAAGTATTTAGAACGACGAAAAAAGCAAAATGCAACACAAGTGCTCTGGTGAACTCTGACGCAGGTGTTGCATGTTTGACGCACATAAGCTCGGTTGCGGTACGGCCGTTGCTCGGTGACTCGGTGGGCTTCAAACATCTCTGGCGAATAGGCACACATACAAGCAAATCTTCGACAAATGAAATGAAAGCGTTTTCTCTCTATCTCTCTCCTTCTCTTCGTCGTTTGTATGTTCGTGCACACTAACGGCTTTGCTTTGTTTCATGTAATGCTGAACAATCGCAAAACACCCAAACGAAATACTCGAAAAGCAGAAAATGAACCAATTGATTTGAATTTAATACATTTTGTGTTTATTATTCTGAAATATTTTATAAATGACAAAATGTAATCTCATGAATTTATTCAATTAAGAATCCATACGATTCATACGAGCTGAAATATGATGATTCTCTTCGATGTCTACGGTTTTTTATCTGGAGCATCGAAGTGGAAGATATGGCCAAAATTATAAATATTAATGCCACCACGTTCAGTTGCACTTGAGGTTTGTTGAGATGGTGGTTGTGGGCAAATGGCTGGTGCTGCTGAAGAGCGCGACGGAGTCGGTGTAGTTGTTGATGGAATCGGTGTAGTTGCTGATGGAATCGGTGTGATTATTGATGGTTCCATTGATTCTATAAAAGAAGAAAAAAATCAACATTTCTTTGGATTAGTTCTCTGAATAGTTGATCTGAATTGAAAAAAAGAAAGAGCAATTAAATTTACCTTTGATTATATCGAGGTTGGTACATGCTGTTTGTACGAGAATTTCGATCACTTTCAGAGTGGTGAGTGTATTCTCGACTATTTTTTTGTTCTGTCCGATTTGGTCAAACTTCGCTTTAGTATCTGATGAAAAAACCACAAATCACAAAATGAAATTTAGCATTCAATACACGCGATAAAATTCACGATAGAATTTCAAAAGCAGAAATAATGAACATAATGAAGTGACTTAAAAACAATAAATGTTGTCAGTAAAACAAATTATATTTACTTTCGTAAAAGTTCTTGTAGAATGCACAGCCGGTGTTGGTTGCAAAATAGAGCACTTTATTGATGCGTTGAGCCAATTCTTCGGGTGTTGCAAATTTTTCAGTTGTGTTGATTTTTTCCAATTTCTTCATCACTTCATCATTGCATTTCGCT
>NW_022602126.1:0-1386 GCF_009176505.1 Sitodiplosis mosellana | reverse complement strand
ACAATTTTTTCCATATTTAGGTTTTAAAAAGTCGTACAGAAAACTGTTCATCGTTATAAATATCATCACTATGTTTGAACTACTTACTGTGTGCGGCACGATAACAACATGCTTTTAAAAATAGAATCATTGATTGGCACAAATATTATTCAAGTGTGAAAATCAATGTCAACATCAGCATAAACAAAATTTACCTGTCAAAGCATCTCTCTATTTCCGTTTAACATAGTTACCTTGTAGTAGAAAAAAAATCAATATGGAACGAGCCTGAAAAAGCGCTGTACGTAAACGAAAACACCATTCAATTTACTTTTTTTTTAATATCCAAATAAATACTTTTTAATAGTTTTTTTTTCACTTTTTGCGTTTTTCATTTAAATATAAAATGACATAATTTATGAAATAGCTATCGTTACGGCATGTCACGAGTGTTTTTTTTATTTGTTTTACCTTAATGAAATTTCAATTGAAGTATTCTTGCTTTGTTCATTGATTGTTTTAAATCCGCTCTTAAATCATAGATTATTTATTAATTTCGCTTTTATTTTTAATTTATTTTAATTGTTTTTTTGTTTTTTTTTTAATATACGTATCGCCTTTTCTCTACGCTTAACTTAACAAATGGAATTACTTCTTATGCTTATATCGTACTTTGTTGCTGTTGTTTTTTCTTCTTCTTTTATTAATTTAATCATTACGCGTGTCACATTCATCAATTATTTTAATTTTTTCTTCTTTTTTGTTTCGTAAAATTATCCTTATGACCTAGGCAAACTACGGGCTACGTCTTTATGTATGTTTTATTTTTCTTGTTTAACTCTCATTTCAGATCAATAGATACTAGATACTTGCTTCATATATTTATACAGACTAATCAGACCTAGGAGCTACATTTAAAATGTGTGTGTGTGTTTTTTTTGTGTTAATTTCCATTTTTTTGCTCTTGCTGTTTGCTTGTTTCATTTATGCGCATTTTCATTTCATATATGTTCTGAAAATTGGTTAAAATAAACGTGTGCGATGTGTAAATGTCCTGTAGTAAATACTGCCTAGTTAATGTTTTATCTTCGTTTCGCTGATGCAATCATTTGACGAAGCATTGGCTCCGGTGTGCAGACTTTGGGATCACACTTCATTTGGCCATCGCCACCGCATCTAAGAAGGAGAAGAGAGAAAAGTAATGAATGAGTTTTTGTCTTCAACTTTCGTTTTTTGTGTCCATAAAATATGAAGATAAATGGTCATTGACGAAAAAAGATAAAAAAAAATTGCAATGACAGCCAAAGCGAATGAAATAGAATACACAGAAAAAATGCATTTTGTAATCAAATACTTACATGCAATCGATGCATGGTCCGCTGGCGGTTGTAACTCGTTCGCCAATTT
>NW_022602125.1:0-1725 GCF_009176505.1 Sitodiplosis mosellana | reverse complement strand
CAATTTACGCTTTACCGATTTTTCACAATCAACACCCACTTCATATAACTTCTTGGCAAATTCTTTTACATCATTATGATAAATATGGAGCAATTCTTCTTTTTTTTTGTACAATCGTTGAACAGCCGTCGGACTGAAGTTAGTAAGACTGGCTAGATCGTCGAAATCTCTTTCTGGTCGTTCAAGAAATTCCGCAATTCGATCTTGATTTTTGGCGATGTCGTCCTACAGAAAAACAAAAAACAAACAATAAGATTTTGTTTGATTTGATAAAATTGTGAATAGAGTAAAGCAAAATTTCCTATTACAATTATTCCATGTGGACAAATGAAATCACTGAAATCGCTGGAATCACTAGAATCGTCGCGGGCATTCGGAATCATACTCGACGTTCCAGCAAGTGCAGCAAATGCTTCACGGACCTCACCAGTCGTTGAATTGAGAGGCAGCTTCTTCGCGACCTAACAAAAAAGAGAATTAATAATGATACTGTTTAGTTTAATTGAATTGAAAAGTAATTGCGACAATATAACAAGTCACTCAATAATTTCCGAATGAATAAATGAATATAAATTCAATAATATCAATTACTTACAACGTTTAATTGAACCCTTTCTACCTTTTGATCTTCTTCTTTTTCAATTTAAAATAAAAATAGCAAAATTTGTATGTAAAAAAAACAGAACTGGCATAAAACAAATATCTTTTCAAATTTTCAAGTTTAATATTTTTGGTTTGACATATCACATAATGTATGTAATGTATATGTATTTGACAGTTGCAAACGGCCATGGATGGATACGTTTAATGTGCTCTTTTCCCACTTACATTTATCAGCGAATTCATACTCAAACATTTGCTTAAATAGAATATTTACATCAAATGAAAATAATATCGTTTTATAAGTTTTATGGCTCAATATTTCGATTGTTCATATTTTCTTTTCGAAAAATAAATTATTTTTCACTGCTTCGTTTATGTTTTGTGCAAGATGTTTTACCACTTGGGCGTAGTTGCACATGAAGTTAGTTCAAAGTATATTCAACATAATGCATAGCGAATTCAATGAATTTTTGTGACAGAAAAACCATGATAAATTGATTTGCGTTGCATAAGTAAACAGCAAAAACTAACGAAAGTGCGTGAAGAAAAAAATAGAAAGTAAAATTGATATCTTGGATTATAATTTTTTTTATCAAAGACACAGAAAATAAGATGCAAGACGATAGCAATATGGATGGAATACTTGCAAAAATTGAGACCAAAGCAGAATTATCTCAAACTGAAAATGACAATCTTGTGGTAAGGACATTGAGTTTGGTTCTTGTTTTTTTTCACTCAAACTGTTTTCTTAATTTGCAGTCAAGCATCAATAAATCTACAGTGAAACGTAAACAACAACACGAAGAATGTCATTTGCATGAAAAAGAATCAAAAATATTACAAAATAAAATTGCTACGACAAAATTCAATGATTTGTGCGAAGATGTAACTGAAATGGTTTTGTGCCACTTGGAATTGAAAGATTTGATCAATGTTTCTGACACAAATAAACGTCTTCAAAACATTGCTCGATCAATATTTTATCGAAAATTTGGACATCATTTGATTTGTATTGATGCTTTTCCATCTAAACTAACAGACATGTACTATGAAACAATTCTCAGACACATGTACAATGAAAAAATCAAACAATTTGTCAGAATTAGCGATGCCAAAGTTTGG
>NW_022602124.1:0-5725 GCF_009176505.1 Sitodiplosis mosellana | reverse complement strand
ACAATTTTTTCCATATTTAGGTTTTAAAAAGTCGTACAGAAAACTGTACATCGTTATTTTCGATATGTCTAAGATGGACATGGACATACCGATAATTATTGGTTTATTCATTTTAATATGTGTTTTTTGTAACTCGATTAGTGCTAAATCTTCACCGAAAATTTTACATTTTTTGAAATTCGGCCGAGAAATTGACATGCTTGCACCACATCGCCCACCCCACTTGTTGACAAGTTTGATATCTACACGTAAACGCAGATTCTCTATCGTTTTACCAAAGACGGAGTTTATCATATATTTAGGCCTTAGGCCTCAGTCACACTGAGTTGTAAACAATGTTTACAGCAACAAAAATCTGTATACCGCTTTGTGACCACAAGAAAAATCTACAAATCATGTTTACAGTAAATGTTGCACAGCAATTCAAGCCCGAAATTTCACCGACAAGCGATATAGCGAGTAATTTGATCAACAGAATTTAAAAGCAAAAACACATCCAAATGAAAAGTCAAAACAGAAGAAAAAAAGACATGTGACAACACAACAAACAGCCAAAATCGACCGAAATCAATATTCAACTGGAATTTTTGCAATCGGCGTATCAGTGGAACGTACCAACGGTGAACCCTAGAGTAGAATTTAAACTAGAAAGAATAATCTAAATTTCATGCGAATTCAACTTGATTGAATGTGTTCATTCGATTGAACTATTTATTAAAACATTGTAAACAATGCAAACGAAATTCCAACGGAATCTATTAATTTTAATATTTGGTGTTACGGATTTCAATTATTCAAAATCAGCGGTATTTCCATGCTGTTCGATTGTCACTTCATGCAGGTGAATTTGATCGCCAAACAAAAAATCATTGGTGTGGTACTCGAACAAGTTTTTATCAGGCATCGAGACTGGTGTGAGCGGTTCGTATACGACTACATCATTTTCATTCACATTGACGTTGGCATCTTCATCGGCGATCAATTTGAACGACAAATTTTCGATTTTGATTCTGTTCGGTTCAGCTATCCATTCTTTCCGGCCATCCTTGTAAAGTAAACGCTTCACTTCGAATCGAATTGCGAATGTATCGGTTTCGCAAACTTCGTTTGAAGCCGGCTTGGCTTCGATGTTTTCTTGAACCGCAATGCTGTTTGATGGTTCACCGGAATCGCTGTTCGCTGATTGTTCATCCGAAACAATTTGTTTGCGCAGGCGGCACGACTGTTTTTTATGGCGTAAAAGGGACGAACCTTTCATTTGCGAACCACATTCGCACTTTTCCAATTGTTTGTCGTGTACATTTTTGATGTGTCTTGTAACTTTTCAGAACGTAGTTTGGGTTTTTCTGAATGTGGTGGCTTTGTCCGGCGCAATGAAGCCTTTTTGTTATGGCTTACTAATGTTTGCGATCGAGTTTTCATTTTGTAAATCGACTTTTTCGAAATGGCAAGCTAAATCTCACAAGTGGTTTCTTCAAACGCTCACTCTCAAATGCGTACATTCATGACAATGCACATTCATACATGATATAAAGATGGATATGAGGATGAGGATGAGGATGAGGTTGAGGTCGAGGTTGAGGATTGTACGTGAGAATCGATGAGTAACATGCAATATGAACAAAATTTGATTTTACTAAAAGTCCACCAATTCCGAACCAATAGAATCTGAATGAAATTTCAATTTAATAAAGAATGACGATCTCTCACGAAAAACAAATTTCATGCTGAAAAATATGGAAATCCATTTGAATGAACTGTTTTGTTGTTTGATTCACAGTCTCCAAAACGGTTTAGTGAATTGAGATTAAATTCATTGGAAAAACGTTGTTTATTTATCTTTACATTGGAATTTTTATTCGATAAGTTTAGGAGAGCAGTGACACACATTACGCATTTCAGAAGAAACTCGATCGTCGTTTACTTCAAACCATATCATACTGCCATGCAACTTCACCTTCTGTACTCATAAAGTAATTCTTCAGTCGCTCTCGAACATCTTTTGCCTCGTTTGTTTCACTTTGGCCATTTGGTTCGATTCCATTTCCGTGTTCTCCATCATTCAGAAGATCAAACTCTCTCGTGATTGAATCATCTGGATTCATGGTCATCAACCAATTATGAAGAGCACACACAGCTAGAATACACAGCTTAACGTTTTTTTCACTCAGTTCAATCGTTTTCCTAAAAAGTCGGAATCTCGAAGCCATAATGCCGAATGTGCTTTCCACCATACGGCGACCTCTCGATAATCGATAATTGAACACATGTTCAGCACGATTTTGGAAAAGATAGTTACCTGTTTTGGTAATTTGCACGCGCCGGATTCCATAAGTCCGGTTCTGCTTCGTATAGTTCGATCAAAGCTCTTATTTCACTTTTTTCCCAGGTACGGTTTACTTTTCGTTTATTTTCCATGATCAATTTTATTTTTTTTGATTGTTTGGCTAGCGAACACAACACAACACGAAAGATGAAAGAAGCTGAGTAATACCTCAACCTCAACCTCATCCTCATTCTCTCATGACATATGTGGTCACACAGATAATTATGTGCAAGAATGTGACCACCATGTAAACATCGCATGGCAACATTTACTTGAAACATGATTCGTATCAAACTCCACATCATGCAGCGCAAACGCCAAGATACGGTCAATCAACGCCAAGTGCGGTGTTTGCACATCCAAAACCACCTGCACAAAATCGACCGAGATCGAATCAGTATCAGGGAAATCACTCGAGCTCACAGAATCAACAATATGCGGGTGGAAATCGGCCACGCAATTCGCATCGCGCTTCACCTCACGTGCCTAGTCCTCGGAACCGATACACACCGACACAAGGATCGCACAGCAGTCGGCCACACCATCAAAGCCAATCGTATTCGAAACCAAGCGCAAGTAACGGCGACGACGATTGGGACAATGATTGGGATGGTGCACCAACGCAAAGGACTACACCAAAGTAAGTGTTGAGAGGGAATGAAATATTTTGTACCTTTTTACCGGCTGATCTGAGTTGGAATTAATGGAATTTTATGGCTTTTTACAGACAAAACAACAAATCTTCGTATTCAGCCGAAGATGACTGGGATGAAGCATCGGCCAGTTGGGAAGCTCGAGTTGCATCGTAAGTTCGAACTTTCGAAAAAAATTCACTCATTCTGATATCAATCATTAAGCATTTTTCTGAGTTTTTTTTTCGCAATAGATAACATTTTCAATAACTCTTATTTTTGACTTCATTTTCTAGGAAATCGAATACCCCACGTTTCGATGATAAGAGCAAACAAACACAGTATCAAAGTGGCAAGAGTCCACGTTCCGTTCGAAGTACGCTGCGCACCGATACCTCGCCCCGATCAATGACTCTCGGCGATGCAACGCCACTGTATGACGAAAATATTTAAACTCATTCAATGCAGCAACAACCTCATTATCTAAAACAGAAAAACAATTAGGTTAATTTATAATGGAATCATCGCCAATTGCTTATTTATTCCAATTGCTATGAATTGCTTTGTTGTAAATCACTCCAAACAGCAGAAGAAGCAAGGAAACAAAAACAAAATATTTGATTGACGAACGAATATTTTCTTATTTCGGTAATAAAAACAAAACAATTGAATGAAAATTCAGTGGATTTTTTTAAAAATATAAATGCGTTTTCTTTCGATTACACAAATCGATCATTACGGAATTATCAACTTTTTTCTCTTTTTTTTTTGAAGTTTAAACCAAATTTGCATTATCTAAATTTATTTGTTTTATTACGAAATATTTTTATTTTAAATGAACTTATCTTGAGTTCTCTACTGAATCATGTTTGATTGTTTGATTTATCAATTAACTCTCCATTTGTCGCGATTGAATGAAGTAACAATTCAAAGTAAATTATTTTGATCAATACAAGTAGCCAGAATATAAATAAATAATGATATCCAAAAATCAATATGAATAAAGTATATCATTTATACAAAATCATTATTTCGTGTGTTTTTTTTGCATGATTTTTTTACCTTACAACTCTTAATTCACAACTTATTTCAACAGCCACTTGAAATTTGAACATTCATTTATTGTAATCCGGTTCATGTCCACAATCCATGGAACTCTCAACAGGTTGAATCAATTCGACATCAAATCAAGAGACAAACTTTACGCTTGTAATGAATTCTAATCTAAATATAATGGGTCACAATCATTCCAACGATTCTTTTAATACTAAATGCCCTAAGCAATTAATAAATTGGGTGATAAAGAGTGGTGTAACTCATTGAAGAAATTGTAAATCATTGATAAAGTTTATAATGTAGACATTTTTATTGAATAAACTATTACTCATAATATTAATAATTATAGCCTTTTCTCGATCAATTGTATTATAATTCAGTATTTGAATCGATACAAACAGATCGAGAGCTCAGCTCTCCCGCTACAAATTGTATTACAAACTGAAGCAAAAAATTTATTCAACAAAATTAATTTTCTTCAAAAAATCATTCATAATTATTCATTTCAGAAAATGTGGTTCAAAATCGATTTACTTCTATCGTTTATTCTGCTTGCATCAGGTATCTTGAATTTTTAACTAGTTCAATTAAGAACATTTTATTTTAATTTTCAAAAAAAAAAATGTTTTCCAATCAAATTTTTTACATTTCTTTTCTTGATTTCTTAATAAATTATCTTTATTTAACAATAATTTTTTTTCTGTTTTTTTCAACAGGTGCTTCGATTGAGTTAGAGCCCATGTCTCAATTGGACGGGAGAATTGTTGGCGTCAAAATTGACATTTTATTTTATTTTTCTTCGTCGAGTTTTTTCTTCATTTCGCGAATTTTTTTTTCGCAGTACCATTATAGGTATTGAGCAAGCTTCCTATCAAGTATCTCTAACCAGTGTTATACTGTGTGAAAGGCGATAGGATGATGGCAACTAGTTCAATATTTGTTAGACAATCAGTGTTCAACGGCAACAAGTTGCAAAAGACATAAAAATAAAAAAAATATCAATATATAAATAGATTTGTATGTGTGTGTGTGTGTAGATTGAAATACAAAGACAAATTAACAAACTTTGAGCATTTGTCTGCTTTGGCAAAAAATTTGTTGCTAAAGCTGATGCTATAGTTCAATTGTGTTTATGTTCGAGCGATGCAAAAACCATTTGGGATCTGGTTAGATAAACATTGTGATTGATGATCGATTGGGTAACCATATATGACCATAAATAGCTATTGTTATAAAAGTTGTACCATTCTCGAAATGTAATTTACTACTACTTGTTTCATTTTCACCGAATAAGGTCATCATCTTGAAATGCTTATACAAACTACTCAGATGTTGGTTGTAAACATCAGAACAAAATCTTCACTTAAATATTATTTTCTCCTTTTTTATTGAAAATACAGAAACTGTTTGTTTATTTCATCAGAAGTGTTTGAACAACAAGTGTGTAACCGAATATTTCTATTTATTTCTTAAAACAAATTCATGTTATCTTTGCATCTTATTACTTAATATATGTATATACATGTAATTCAAAAACAATCAACTCTTCGGCTTACTTAGCAATAATTATTTTTTCTTTTTACGTTCATATTCCATGGATGGATCTCCTAAATCTTCTTCCAATTTACGCTTTACCGATTTTTCACAATCAACACCCACTTCATATATAACTTCTGGGCGAATTCTTTTACATCATTACGATAAATATGGA
>NW_022602123.1:0-1480 GCF_009176505.1 Sitodiplosis mosellana | reverse complement strand
TTAGTAAGACTGGCTATATTGTCCAAATCTCTTTCTGGTCGTTCAAGAAATTCCGCAATTTTATCTTGATTTTTGGCGATGTCGTCCTAAACAAAAACAAAAAAACAAACAATAAGATTTTGTTTGATTTGATAAAATTGTGAATAGAGTACAGCAAAATTTCCTATTACAATTATTCCTTTTTGACTTATGAAATCACTGAAATCGCTGGAATTACTAGAATCGTCGCGGGCATTCGGAATCATACTCAACGTTCCAGCAAGTGCAGCAAATGCTTCACGGACCTCACCAGTCGTTGAATTTAGAGGCAACTTCGTCGCGACCTAACAAAAAAGAGAATTAATAATGATACTGTTTAGTTTAATTGAATTGAAAAGTAATTGTGACAATATAACAAGTCACTCAATAATTTCCGAATGAATAAATGAATATAAATTCAATAATATCAATTACTTACAACGTTTAATTGAACCCTTTCTACCTTTTGATCTTCTTCTTTTTCAATTTAAAATAAAAATAGCAAAATTTGTATGTAAAAAAAACAGAACTGGCATAAAACAAATATCTTTTCAAATTTTCAAGTTTAATATTTTTGGTTTGACATATCACATAATGTATGTAATGTATATGTATTTGACAGTTGCAAACGGCCATGGATGGATACGTTTAATGTGCTCTTTTCCCACTTACATTTATCAGCGAATTCATACTCAAACATTTGCTTAAATAGAATATTTACATCAAATGAAAATAATATCGTTTTATAAGTTTTATGGCTCAATATTTCGATTGTTCATATTTTCTTTTCGAAAAATAAATTATTTTTCACTGCTTCGTTTATGTTTTGTGCAAGATGTTTTACCACTTGGGCGTAGTTGCACATGAAGTTAGTTCAAAGTATATTCAACATAATGCATAGCGAATTCAATGAATTTTTGTGACAGAAAAACCATGATAAATTGATTTGCGTTGCATAAGTAAACAGCAAAAACTAACGAAAGTGCGTGAAGAAAAAAATAGAAAGTAAAATTGATATCTTGGATTATAATTTTTTTTATCAAAGACACAGAAAATAAGATGCAAGACGATAGCAATATGGATGGAATACTTGCAAAAATTGAGACCAAAGCAGAATTATCTCAAACTGAAAATGACAATCTTGTGGTAAGGACATTGAGTTTGGTTCTTGTTTTTTTCACTCAAACTGTTTTCTTAATTTGCAGTCAAGCATCAATGAATCTACAGTGAAACGTAAACAACAACACGAAGAATGTCATTTGCATGAAAAAGAATCAAAAATATTACAAAATAAAATTGCTACGACAAAATTCAATGATTTGTGCGAAGATGTAACTGAAATGGTTTTGTGCCACTTGGAATTGAAAGATTTGATCAATGTTTCTGACACAAATAAACGTCTTCAAAACATTGCTCGATCAATATTTTATCGAAAATTTGGACATCATTTGATTTGTATTGA
>NW_022602122.1:0-1731 GCF_009176505.1 Sitodiplosis mosellana | reverse complement strand
ATGAAAAAATCAAACAATTTGTCAGAATTAGCGATGCCAAAGTTTGGTTTAAATTAATTCGTAATTTTGGTGAATTCATTAAATATATTAGAATTCAATCTAATTATTATTACCCTTGTGATAAGGGCAATATTCCAAGCTTTTTGAAGTATCTGATTGTATACGTTTTAAAATATTGTGATGATTCATTGGAGCTATTGGAATTAAAGAATTATCCATATCCATTGTTGCCATTGAATAAGCCATTAAAAAAACTCAATGAATTTATAGGACAATCATCTGTGCCCTACGAAGAGATAGAATACATGCCAAATCTACGTTGTTTGTCGTTAAGAATTATTCCAAAGACATTAGAAAAAAATTGTTTCTCAAATTTGGCAGTATTTAAGACAAGGATTCAAAACAGTGAAAATGTGCATTCGTTCATTTCTGCTTTACATATGAATCAACAAATCAAAAAATTACAATTGGATTTATGTTTTGGCTATTACAATGACTTGATATTTCCAACGATAAGTGAACTACCAGAACTGGAATCTTTAGCAATTTTCTCGCACGATATGCCAGAAAAGGATGTACAGGCAGCAATTCCAAACTATCGGTTCAAAAAACTTCAATCGCTTTCACTTGTAGGCACTTGTGAAGAACTATATAGTTCATTCATGTTTAATGATATAAAGGAACTATCTTTTGATCTTCTGGAAAAAGGAAATGTAACTGGTATGAACTTAGCAAGGAATATGAAAAAATTGAAAAAACTGACTTTCACATTTGCTTGTAATTGTATTGAATATCATAAAATATTGTTGACCGAATTTCCGGAATTGGAATTACTAATTGTTAAATATAGTACATTAAAAGAAAGCAAGATTTTGACGCAAATTCTGGCAACCAAATGGAAACAGACTCAAATGAGAAGACGTTATTCGGAATCAAATTATTTTGGATTAACATTTGTACGTATAAGCGTTTGTGAAGCTTAAAATCTAAAGATTCTTATTTATACTCATTTAAATTTAAATCAGAAGTTCTAATTCAATTTAATCAAAAATACATAATTTCAATATGTAACTCTCATAACCCCAATTATTTTGACACAACTTCAAATTTAGTTAGTTAATACTGGTCATATTTCCTGTTGTATTTTTTGAAATTTGGCTAAGCTTAAAAATTAGATGCAAATTTTCAGAAAATAATCTTTCATCTAGCTTATCGTATTCCAAGAACGGAATCACGAAAATCACGTTTCTTCTCTTTATGTCATTTTGGCACATACGTTTCCCGTATTCACAAACACATACACATATGTAAAGAAGTGAAAATCACTTCAACATAAAATTATTGTGTCAAATTCACACATATGGAGAAAAAACATGATTTTTTCTTAGCAAATGATGATTCGTTTTATTTTATTTTATTTTATTTAGATTCACTATGATTAAGCATTTTTGTCATATGGTTCATCAATGAATTTCCATGCAACGACATTTTTGAATAAAATCTCTCCGTTTAATTCATCTTTGAAAAGACCGGGTACTTTTTTATTCCTTCGAGGTATTCGGAAAACATTGTTTTCCGGATAATCGCTTGTATCGTAGCGATTCAAGTGTTCCTTCATGTCATTATAGAAATCATCCGTTTGAATGGAAAGTATGAAGGAGTCAGTGTCCGTATAGGCAACCGCACAATTTTTTCCATATTTAGGTTTTAAAAAGTCGTACAGAAAACTGT
>NW_022602121.1:0-4459 GCF_009176505.1 Sitodiplosis mosellana | reverse complement strand
TTGTATGCCAGAGCTTGGGTAACATCGGGCTCAGCGGTAAGTTGTGTCCTAAGATTATTTGATTCAGCTGAGGCTTTTGATTATTCTTCAAACTAAATACGTTCGTATTGTTTTTCATCGTTCGCGTTCCATAGGTATTCCCAGGACGACCGCTTGCTGAATATGAACGCATCAATGCTCAAGAATACAAGTACGAGTGCACGACAGGTGACTGCTTGAACACACTTTCAGGTGAAGAGCTAGTAGAAAATGTACCAGATATTTGGCGTCGCGTGTGGCCAGACTTGCCGATGGCTGATGAAAACAAAACTCGTCATGAATGGTTAGTTCTAGATGGTGAAGTGCTGCAAAAGAACCCAATCGATGTATTGAAGGAGCCAGAACCATTGAAGCTGGTCATTGGAACGACCGCCCACGAAAGTCATTCGGACAAACTGTTGCATAAATACACACAATGGACACCCGAGCTGGTTCGTAAACATATTCAAGAAAGCGTAATTGGGCAGAAGGGCCTAACCGATGAAGTTCTGAAACGTTATAACGCAACCTACCAAGGCTTGGTAAAAATTGTCTCCGATATCCGCACTGTATGTCCATTGCTTGTGATTGCCCGCTCCCAACAAAGCGTACCATTTTATGTGGTTACACAAACCGGAGGTGACCTTGAAATTGCCGACGTTGATGCCGACATTCAAGCAATTCTGGGTCGTTATGAGCCAAAAACTTTCCAACAACGACGATATGCCTCGGCCATTCAACAACTGTTCTATCATTATGTGTCGCATGGTGAGCTCAAGCAATATGAACCACGAAGAAGAGTGTTGGATGTTGGCCAAGATGCCCTGTCTGTCGAAGATTATCCTAATTGTGATTTCTGGATTAAAGAAGACATTGTACCCAGATATGCACGAATCGACTAATTTAATTTTAAGCTTTAATTTTGATTTATACCGAGAATTTTTATTTTATTTTTCTTTGTGTATAATTTTATACAAACACGAAATGAAACGATCGATTGCATACGATATGGGCACATATGAAACCGAGAGGTTGGGGGAAAAATATTAAAATGGACGAAGAAAAAATGAAAAGAAAAAAAAAATTCAAAACGAAAATTACATAAAATGCGAAATGTTTGTAAAACAATCAGAATGTGTAAGGAGAATAATCGACACCAAGCACCAAGACAATGAATTATTCTTGATTAAAGTATACACTTGATTTGATTTGATTTGATTTGATTTGATTTTATTTGAATTCATTTGATTTGGTTCAGAAGCAAAAAGCCAGATCCTGCTATTGCATTTCCCCACATTGCGTTAGTTTAATTTCTTTACTAAAACTGATCCAAATAAATATTTATTGAGTGTGTCAAAATAATATATTATACATAAACAGTACAAGTTTTCAGTATTTTTTAATATTTATGTAGAGTAAATGATGTTAAATCTACTGATGAAAAAACGCTCTTATCTCATGGATGAACACATGAGTCATAACAAACCGCTGGTTCCACAAATAGATTCACTAACATTGTAGAACATTCAATAATTCCATTTAGACGATCTACCTATCAATGGTGTGCAATAAACAAGATAGGTAGCAATTCACATATGTCACTCGTTTTCATTTTTTTCTCTCGTTTTAATGATTAATAATTGCGATAAACATTCACGTACAGAGAAATGTTACTAAAAAAAATTAACCCGAACTCAGAAAAAATAATCTTCCACTGCGAAATAAAGCGAAAAATTAAATGAAAAAAAAAAATGGAATGGAATTAGCAAACACTATAGTTAAATTTCAATCAACCAGAACGAAATCAATAGCAGCCAAATTTAAAACAATGATTTTTTCACAAATTTTTGATCAGAAAATATATTTGTCTTGAAGGTTTTCTTTTTTAAACATAACCAGCGCCGTACCGTCCATACAAGCATTTGGTAAAAATGTCCGAGGCTGAGCCCCATCTGAAATTGTTTTCACGATACGGCGCTGAACATAACAATCAATTTTTAACGCAAATTTTTTGAGTCTATTTTCTACCGAAATATTCATAGTTTCAAATTGAATTTTTATACATTCAATTTAACGGAATTTTGATAGAAGATGTTTTTCTAAATGATTTTATAACCTGAACATGAAGCCAAGCCAAGCCAAGCCATTCAAAAATATAACCAAGCACCGATTTTAGATTGTAATAATTTCATCAACCTCAATAAATCGAACATCAAAAATGACAACAACAGAAATATTTGAAAAAAAGGGACAAGCTAACGATTAATTGGATAGGCTTAGATTGACAAAAAAATGTACTAGTTGTAAGCAATTAAAGACGAACTTTAACTGTACTAATGTATACTGTGCTGTTGAAAAAAGAAGATCTTTTTTTTATATTTTTGCTCTAAAACATCCAATGGAAATCGAAATATTCTCCTCTTAATACGCAAAATATTTAATTAATTATTATTTAAATGGCTGTATTAAGTTTAATTTTAATTATATTATATAAAACAAAACAACAAACAAACAAAAAATCCCAAAAACTATATGAATTGATTGATTAAAATAGATAAGCGCATGCGAAACCAAATTGATTTCGAACAAACAAACAAAAAATAAATGTTAGGAACTTTTTTAGGAGAAGCCCAACGATATATGATTTCTACTTATTTGTCACGCTGCAGTAGCATTTGTATCCGTTTCACGAACATAACAAAAAAAAAAAAACATACTTCACGGAATCTAGACATTAATTCGCTGTTAGAACAAACAGAAAAATACAATGAAATCTTTTGTATCGATTGAATTTCACGGAAGCGATCAATAGCTAATTAATTAAGAGCATTAAGCACTAACCAATTTTGACACAGCAATCGTCAATTGTAAGATTCACTGTCGGTAAATCTCTACCTAAGTCAGCAAGAAATGAAAACAAAAGGAGATGGAAAACACCCTCCAAAATCTAATTAATATAAAAGATTTCACTGTAAATAATAAGTTAAGTATTGAACGATTAGAAAAATGAACGTTTCATTTTAGAAATTAAAAAAATGTAATTACATTAAAAGAATAACTCATCAAAATATATTAAAGGAAATAATTTCAACGGTCGAGAAAAACAAATAGATAATAATGATATTAAAAGAAATACCATAGCTTCAATCTCAAATCAATTCATCCTGAAAATTGAACGTTGAAACGAATCATTCGAAGAGAAAACGAACTTGGAATGATTCTGGCATCCATTGTATATGCTTTATACTCTATCTCTCTTTCCTTTCAAAAGCATATTTGCAAATCAAAATGCTTTTTTTTGGTTCAAGTTTTCTGAATTATATCGGCTGATTCACCTCATTGTCACTAAATTAATCAGCTGTTGATTAGAGTTTAATTTACAAATGTAATAAACATAAAAATATAAAAAAAAAAATAAAGAAAGAAACGCAAATATATCAGTTGTTTTACTGTGTGTTTTTGCAAATGATGTTGGCCTATACTACCCTTCATATCAAACACTTTTGACGAATTTACAATATTTAATGTGGAGTTTACATTCTGATCATGTCCAAAAAATTAAAAAAATCTGGTGAAAAAAATTGCGTTCAAGGAGGAAAATGTGAAATTCGTTATATATTATGGAATGGCCCATATCTGGTTAACGAAAATTGGGTCCTTCATAATATTTTGTAGGGGTAAACACAATAATTTAATGCCGCATAAACGTTATACATCGGGTATGCTTCAAGTACCTTGCAACAAATTGACACACTAATGCTTGAACCGAATTGCTTTTGGCGGTTGTGTCATTCAAATGTCAAGATTTATGTTTGGTTAATTGGCAACGGTAAAACAAGTTTGTGAATACGGTAACTGAAACAAAGGTGTGGCTCATGGCTCATAGCGATATCGACATTTCACCACCATTTTTAGATGATAGTGTCGCAAAACGGATTTTTGGAAGGTAAATGGTCAAGCAATGTTTCAACCAAGTATGTTCTTATAGTCCTTTGTTAAGTAAAGGTCAATTGTCGATAAGGATTATTACTACTTAAAATTGTAATAAAGTATTGTTCAAGCCTGGCTGACATTTCACATGACAATACTATTTTTAGAAATTAAGTCATTTTCATAGTCATTGAATTAATAACTCATTCTAGACAGCCCATTCAAAGGAAACGACGCATAATAAAACGGTAGTAAAACAAAACAGAAGATTAAGCATTCGAGTGAAACGATGTCGCACAACGAAACCAGTACAGAAAAGACGACGTTATCATATGAAGAATTAGAAACTGTGAAATTAACATTCGTTCAAAAGTACAGAAGTCGATTAATTCTGACAGGAGTTGTGTTGTTGATACTTATTTTTGGGGTCATTTGGATATTCGCCTTCACTGGAACTCCGCTCCATCCAGCTTTGAAGTCGCCACCACTCATTGACGGCAGATTTATCAAA
>NW_022602120.1:0-3473 GCF_009176505.1 Sitodiplosis mosellana | reverse complement strand
CTGTGATTTTTCCCATAATTTTACCAATAAAATTCAATCCGCTCCGAATTGTATCTCCATGAATCATCATTACGTATTATCCATTTTGAAATCGAACAGACTTGATCAAATCTGTTGTGACCATTCGATAGCAGATATCATTCATCGTTTATCCACCATATCGTGAATATCGTGTTAACCATAAAAATTTGGACTATTCAATCAATTTTGAGAAAAAATCAATGAATCAATTGCCAATGACCGAACATAGAGTTCGTGTAGTTTTCGCCTTGGTTTTACTATGTTTCAATCGAACATGGAGGATTTGAAATCGTTACTGCTAATAAGGATATCGCTGAGGTGTGTCTGTACAAAGCTATACATGATTTTCCCCAAAGTATTCATGGACGATTCAGTAGTTGTTTCTGTAGTTGTAGTGTTCTTACGGCTGCACTTGATAGATGGTTACCGAGAAACTATCCATCCATATTTGTCGCGGGCTAAGAATCCAGCGTTTGTCTAAAAAAATCGAAACAGTCCTTCGAACGCGGCAAAGTATGTTGACCTGTTTAAGATATTGAAGATAGAACAACCCCTCTGGGAAATAAACCATTTATTTTGAAGTCAAAATATGTACGTTATAATCTTAGCAAATGGGGAGAAAAACTTGTATAATTTTCTGTAGTTGTTATCATTTTCATTTGTGTGTCGCAAAATATTTTTTAATATTTGGCAATCATGGCACTTTTATGGGGATTTAATTCATTTTGTGATCGAAACTTCCGAGTTACATGCTATCTTAATGGCCGACACATGAAATTACCAAAATCTGTTTCAGAAAAGTTTGCCATCCGATTTAATCATCATTTAAAATATAATTGAAGCCATATTGCGAAATAAATTGGGTTCACCGAATTTAAGATGGCAATTGGGATCATAAATTGTCAATTTCTGTACTTGCTGCATGTTGAAAATGGTGAATTATGCCATGCTCCGTAATGGATGTCTTATATGACTGGGTGCAAAAAAAACTTGATGATATTCCTTATGATATTCCTGGTCGTTTATTTACATGCATAGGGAAAATTTACGAAATTCCACTCTATAATTTATTTACGTTGGCCGAGTAGAGTGGAAGGCTTTAAAATACATGCACACATTTACGTATAAAAAAAAAAGAAAATCCAGGAATAAACGCCGTTGTTTGTGAACGCTTCTTTTTCTTACTGTCAGCAAACAATAAACGAGAAAAAAAGGTAGAGAGAAATAGTCACACAGTGTCTGTTAGCGGACTTTGACTCGTTCATAGATTAAAATCGTGTACGCTCGTGCAGGACGAATAAAATATAGGTTCTTTGTTCGTTTTCCGTTACTTCGCCACTTGCCCTGTGTGTGTGTGTGTAGTATTCACCATTTCCATTGAATAACATGCAAATTTACTAAAATTCTGCCGCACTGTTGCACTACTGCACTATTTTGCCATGTGAAAGCAAAAACCGACTGCCGAAGGCTCTCGTAAGCCCGCGACCGGAGCCGCAATCGTTGACTTTGTTTCATTTATCGTTGAATCGGGGCAAAGCAAAGGCAAAGTATGCATATTTTAAAGTTTCAGTTGTACCATGAATGAATGAAAAATGCATGCTTCTTTTTGTTCGAAAGGGATATTAGCGTTTCATTTCATCTGTCGTCCTTTTTGTGTATCGTCTTGTTGTTCGTTCTTTTTTTTTCTTCCTATTGGCCGCCCATCGTCGTTGCTTGAACTATTCGGCCGTGTTGTTGCGCCTCGTACAAAGTCACGCTTACTATGAGGCGGCAGGATATTCATGTGTCCAGTTGCATTGAGCCAGATCAAGAGCAATGACGCATTTCACCCGACTCAATCGTTAAAACGAACGGTTACATTCAATTGCAATTTGTTAGAATGTGTCCATTGACGACTCAAACATCGAGTAAATGTCGTCTATCAATCACAGTGCAATCGAATGGAATTTAAAATAAAAACCGTGTTTTTGTTCGTGATATGGACTGGTTTTTGTTATTTTTTTTCTTCAATTAAATGTATAGATACGATTGCAAACGGTGGACCAATTAAAGCAGCAGAAATTACGATTGACTCTCCATTGGAATTTAAAGTTAACTAATGAAAATAGAAAGAAGAGAGAAATGGTATAAAACGAAGGTGGTTCGATCGGGCTGATGGTTGTGAATAATTCAAAGACAAAAGTAATTACTTTCACCTGCACCAAAACAACTTTATCGAGTGCCATCTGCATGTTTGAGCGCTTTCATTTCACTTTTAATAAAAAATGGTTGGAGAAAAGCACGAAATACTGCATCAATAATTTATTGACACGCTCAACTGACGTTTTAATTCGAATGGTTCGAATTCAGGCGTTTGATTGTTCCAATTTTTTGTGACCGAATTTAATGAAATTTCGTGTGATCATCGAATTTTCCGTTTGGTTTCAATTCAAGAAAGTTGTCCTTGTGCTTTGTATGCGTACTCTGGTACAGATCGAGTCGCTGTGGCAATTAAAAGTGATAAATGCGACGCAACATAAGAAATAACGAGAGCCAGCAAAGGAATATCAATACATCACCGCCGCAAGACAGTCGGACACTTCGTTTTTTTCTATATATTCCGTATCAGCGAATCGAATCTAGTTAAAATTGCTGCTGCTGCTGTCCTAATCTATATAATCAATGACAATGACAACATTTCTCAATGTCTCCCCACCCCTTTTTCATTTGCCCGTTTTCAAACAGTAGACATCGACGCGCGAACATTGTCGGACACACATTCATCATCTTTTGTGCTCACAACTCGCGATGTAGAACTTCTAGCGCTAGGAAGAGAGAAAGAGAGAGAGAGAGAGCGAGAGAGAGGGGGGGGGGAGAGAGAGAGAGAGAAGAAAAGAAGAAACCGCACACACAACGCTTTTGAAAAAACGAAAATACACAGCCAAACATGCAATGAAAACTTCTAAACGTGTGTCGCATTTTCAAATGAAATAGGTTAGTTATTTCCGATAATAATTGACATTAATAATTGATAGCCGAAGAAGTTGTCCGTTTTAGCGCGCGCTACTCCGTTTTTTCCGTTGTCCTTTTTTCCACTATCTCATTCACATTCGCTCGCTCGCTCGCTCGCACACTTTTCCTGTATCTCTCGTCTATGTTTTGTGTGTTGTATACACGGCAAGTGTGTTAAAAATGTTGTGTGCACGTATTCTCTACGTTCGATCCGATACAATGTGTTGTATATCCGTAGCGTGAGCGCGCTTTTCAATGACCATGCCTGCGGTGTACAGACGAAACAACATTCATGTCCAATACTCAGATCATTTCAATAGAATAAAAAAAAAACATCTATCCAACTTTGTTCCGTTTGAAGTCGACCAAAACATTCCAGTCGTCCAGTGTCTTTCTCGCATCGGAGCGCGCTCGCTCTCTCTCTCTCTCACTCTTCCTCCGCCTCGATTTGCATTTGAAAT
>NW_022602119.1:0-1776 GCF_009176505.1 Sitodiplosis mosellana | reverse complement strand
CGCTATGTTGATAATCAATTTAGATGACTACTTCGATATTCAACACCTCCCCTTTTAAAATTCTGACTTCGAGTTCTCAATTGATTGGTGTCAGTAGTGCATCCTCCCTCCTTCCGTGAGAGTTCGATGAAATCGAATGAATTGCAATCGGTTGGCGAATTCACGTGAATGGTTCGAACATGAATAGCATTCGAAATGATTTCTGATTTAGTGGTGCAGAATTCATTGAAGGGTTTATTCCAAAGATGGAATAAGTCAAGAAGATCGTTTCCAAAGATGTTTAGATCTTCGTGTGATGAAACGAAAATTTTTGTTTTCTTCTTTTCGTTCAAAAATTTGATTGTGCAATCAATTTCTCCAATCAAGTTGATCAATTCACCTGATGCGTTTTTCGGGGCCAAGTCGGTCGAAAGCGGTTGAATTCTCAGGTGTAATTTTCGGCAATTTCTTTTCGAGATGATCGAAATGTCGCCAGCTGAATCGGCTTGAAGTTGAACGGGTTTGTTGTTGATTAGGACGTCAACGAACTTCTTTCTTGAATGGCAATCGACTTTGTGAAGTAGAACGGAGGAGACTTTCGGTTTATAATTTGATGAGTGACTCTTCGATTTGTTCGTGTTTTCTTGTGAAGGTTCACGACTTTTGGAGTTTTCATCACATTGTTTGGATCTGCAGAATTGGACCCAATGTCCGTTGAATCCACAGAAGTTGCATTTCGATTTTGCTGCTGGGCACTGGTTTGGTGGATGAGTTTTACCGCAATTGTTGCAATCGTCATCACTGTCGGGATTTTCCAAAATTGTATCTGGTTTCGGCTTGTTTTCTTTTGAGAAGTGATTTTTATTTTTCGACACTTGGTTTACTAGGATTGAATGTTCAAATCCTAGTGGTTTTTGTATCATCGAAGCGTCCCGTTTGAGATTTATCAGTCGACCGTATTCGTCACTTAGCTTTTCGAGCGTGATTTTATCGTGTTCGACATCAAGTTTTGATAAAAGCTTTGTTCGGATGTCGAGATCTCTGGTCGATGATAGGCCGGCAACGAAGATGAGACATTTAAACTGGTCGATGGACATTTTCTTCAGTTCAAAATCTTCACAAGCTTTGTTGACATTTCCCATGTAGTCGAGATAGTTCATTTCATCATTTTTGTTGATTTTGAAGCACTTGAAGCGAGTTTTGAACAGGGACTCGTGTTTTCCAAATAGTTTCTTCAATTTTTCGATGGTTTCAGTGAAACTGAATTCTGATGAACGTTTTGGGAGTATGTAGTTCACGTACCTTTGGTGAGCAGACGTTTCCAATTTACGAAGCAATAGTCTCACTTTTGCAGAGTCGTCCAAGTTGGCTGCGTCTCTTTCGAAGAAATCTTGGAATCGACGATACCAGTTTTCGAAGATGCAATCATTTTCGGGGTCGTAGACGAATTCGGTGAGTGAGGTTGATAAAGCTTCGATCAAAAACTCGGGATCTGTGGTTTTTCGAGGGGTTCCAACGAGATTTTCGGTTGAACCACGATTCGATACATTGTTTAAAATGCCGAGAATTTCGTTGATGGTGGTTTGAGTATGATTGTGACGGATTTCTTGCTGTTGCATTTGTTGTTGTTGCAATGCCATGAAATCTTGGAAATAACTCAAAAACTGTGTGAATTCACTCATGATGATTTTTCAAGAATTTTACAAGGTAGCTTAGGTTCTTATAAAAAAAAGTCTTTGTCGCCAAAATATGTTGTGTATTAGAAATACGTCTACTCGTTTGTACTGTGTGAACTAA
>NW_022602118.1:0-2187 GCF_009176505.1 Sitodiplosis mosellana | reverse complement strand
CACATTGCATCAAGATTTTATATAAAAGTGGGCTTCAATACCTTTTATTTAAGCCATAACATGTGTTGATATCATACCTCTATCCAAAGTTACAGTACTTTTTGTACAAAATTTAGTGGAAAATAAGAGAATTTGACTACTTTTTGAGACTTTGGTGGGCTCAAAATGACTTATATCGATTGGGACAGTACAGTTTCTTTCTGGAATCTCATAGAGGGATGTCAAACGAAGAATTTAAGTGCTATACGGTCTAAATATGTTTATTTGTTTTGTGGGAATCTTCATTGCAGCGGTATAACCAAATAGAAAGTACAAGAAACTTTCGAAAACAATTGAGGAACAAAAACTAAACTTGCGCAAGTGCAATCAACATGAAACTTTCAGAATCTCATTTTTTCTCTAAAAAATGAAACCTCAGAAAATTTGAAGTCAATCAGAAGGGATTTACGGGTACCTCCCCTACAAAATTGTCGAAATTTTGCCTGAAATTACCCATTTTTCACTAAAAATGATCAAAAATCGATGTAAAATCAATTGAGTACTGTTTTTTTTATATTATATATGTTATGTTCTTTGACCACAAGGTGGAAAATATACTAAAACATGCGGTAAAGTTAAGGAAAAAAACCTTAAAATGCCAAAAATGGCGATTTTTGGCTATCTGAATAATTATAGCTCGGGCGCCAGGTCCCAATCCCAGGTTTTAAGGTAGTTTTTTGTTGGAATTTTCTTTTTGTATGATTCTTCAACGATTAAGCTATTTGGTGACGTAAAATTCGAAAAAAGTCGAAAAAAAAACCACTCTAGTTGATCATTCCATATAAAGTGATAAATGCATGGAACGTTCCATACAAATACTTATAATCCGTGCTAATCCATATTTCTGAGAATTTCATTCACATCTCAGCACACTCACCATTCGATTTGCATTGCCCCGTGCTATTCAAATGGCAAATGAGAATGAATGAAATTCTCAGAAAGGGGGATTAACACGGATTATAAGTATTTGTATGGAACGTTCCATGCATTTATCACTTTATATGGAATGATCAACTAGAGTGGTTTTTTTTTCGACTTTTTTCGAATTTTACGTCACCAAATAGCTTAATCGTTGAAGAATCATACAAAAAGAAAATTCCAACAAAAAACTACCTTAAAACCTGGGATTGGGACCTGGCGCCCGAGCTATAATTATTCAGATAGCCAAAAATCGCCATTTTTGGCATTTTAAGGTTTTTTTCCTTAACTTTACCGCATGTTTTAGTATATTTTCCACCTTGTGGTCAAAGAACATAACATATATAATATAAAAAAAACAGTACTCAATTGATTTTACATCGATTTTTGATCATTTTTAGTGAAAAATGGGTAATTTCAGGCAAAATTTCGACAATTTTGTAGGGGAGGTACCCGTAAATCCCTTCTGATTGACTTCAAATTTTCTGAGGTTTCATTTTTTAGAGAAAAAATGAGATTCTGAAAGTTTCATGTTGATTGCAATTGCGCAAGTTTAGTTTTTGTTCCTCAATTGTTTTCGAAAGTTTCTTGTACTTTCTATTTGGTTATACCGCTGCAATGAAGATTCCCACAAAACAAATAAACATATTTAGACCGTATAGCACTTAAATTCTTCGTTTGACATCCCTCTATGAGATTCCAGAAAGAAACTGTACTGTCCCAATCGATATAAGTCATTTTGAGCCCACCAAAGTCTCAAAAAGTAGTCAAATTCTCTTATTTTCCACTAAATTTTGTACAAAAAGTACTGTAACTTTGGATAGAGGTATGATATCAACACATGTTATGGCTTAAATAAAAGGTATTGAAGCCCACTTTTATATAAAATCTTGATGCAATGTGCTAAATTTGCAAAAAGTGTTCATTTTTGGAGCTTGAAGTCTCTACCTATGTTTCAAATATATACAAAATCAATATTCGAGGTATATCTTAATAACTAGATTTGATGTGACCAAACTAATGATGTATGTGGATTTATTAGCTCAAAAAATAATCAAAAATACTCTTTTTTTGTTGATTTACATGTTATTTTTGCAATTCGTCACTATTATAATGATAAGTGTATTTTAAGCTTATGTTGTAGGCCTTTCTTCCCAAAAATGAACACCTTTTGCAAATTTAGCACATTGCATCAAGATTTTATATAAAAGTGGGCTTCAATACCTTTTA
>NW_022602117.1:0-3559 GCF_009176505.1 Sitodiplosis mosellana | reverse complement strand
TCAGAACGATACCCAGAAGCGATGCGTAATTTAGTGAGAAATCGTCGTCGATTGACAACACATTTTGACCTGTACGAAACGATGCGCGACTTAGCCGAATTGGAATCAATTGAATCGCATACAATTGAAGAACGTGCCAAAGAGCTCGAAGGAATTGAGCCAATGCCTCGCGGGATCAGCTTATTTTTACCCATTCCAACGACAAGATCATGTTACAACGCTGCCATTTCACCACACTGGTGTACATGCCATGAACGAACTGAATTGACGGCAACCGATCAACGCATCAGCGAAGTGGCTCGACGGATTGTGGGCCAAATGAATGACATGATCAAACCATATCCACAGTGTCGACGCTTACAATTGAACTCCGTTCTTAGTGCCAATTTAGGAACATCCAGTACGATCTTTCGAAATGTAACCAATCATTTCGTTGATGTCGCAGTCCAGCTACAAACACGACCTGGTCTTGGTGAATTCGAAGCAACCGCTCGCATTCACGAAAACAACGACTTCGAATTGACCGGAACGATTAGCCGAACCAATTTGTATGGGAAGCAAAGTCACTGTGTCGACGATTACAAAATGAAATTGTACTGCTTTTGTGATAGTCTAGCATAAGAATGCAATCTAAAAATATATGATGACAATACCAAATCCTTTTCTTTGTTATGATATTATATTAAGCATTGTGTAGGAGAGAAGAGTTAACCTTTTTACGCGTTAATGTATTGAAGTTTCGCAAGCTTTTCAGTTGAATGTAACTTATAGATAGTGCACGTTTATTGAAATCGATTGTAAACGCATAATCATTTGTTAGCTTTTTTTACACCATGTGTAAAAATTACATAATAAAGTGCATTGAAACATGATTGGCGGTTTTTATTCAGTTAGTTAAAGTTAAAAAGGTTATTCATTCAGCAGAAGTTTGTCACTTTCATCATCAGTAATTATCGGAGTAAGTAAAAGTCACGCCAAATGAAAAGCAGAACAAAAAAGTCTTCTTTGAATATAAAATGAAGCGTTTCCATGCAACTTTTTACAAACTGTAATTAACAGCTTATTCCAACCTCTTTTTATGAGTTTCAATGTTCTTAACCATTTTGTCTAACTGAAGTCGAAAGGAAACCAATGATGTGCGAACCAGCAAATTAGTACTTACCGTTATTTATTGCCGTTTTGTCTCTCATTATCACAAATGCTTTAATTTACAAAAAAAACCAGTCCAAGGAGTTTGCAAACCTCATGAGGTGTTCTTCATGCATATTCAATGAGTTCAGACTGAACTATATAACAAGTTTTGTGAAATGACAACGACAATGAACGGATTCATTGTCAAGTTCATGTCAGTCACAGTATTCACGAAGTGTAAAAATCCATTCTCACTATCAACATACATTACCATTTGGAAGATAGACGCGAATATAAAAAAATATAAAACGGCGTCAGCTTAAAATCGATAATAATATTAGTTCAAGTCTAAGCAAATGACACAGGTGTGTTTGGATTCATTGGGAGAAATATTACTTTTACTCAGCTCTGATTTTTTCTGCCAAGTGTACAATTGTTGCCTTAATTAGACTTTGCACATCACGAACGGGAATCGATGAAAATGAAGCGTATATCATCTAAAAATTCTTTGATATCAGGAGAAGGCTTCCCCGAGAAGTATAATTTGGACAAGTCCGAAGTACCAATTGTAACCTTACAACGAACAACTAATTGACAAATTAGACGAATATTCCGGTGCTGATAGCCAATAAATGTGTACGAAATATGAAATTATAACTCTTTTTATGGCCACATCGAAGCGAAACGAATCAAGTAACTGCAGTAAGTACGGTGAATTGAGTAACTGAATCGCAAATGCGATAAGAAATTCTTGATGACGAATATCTTTTCGATCGATATAAAAAAAAATCGATTGTAAAAATGCATTTCATAATATGATTACCCTTGTGCAAATACTGTAAATGAGTAGCTAGTCGACAAATATTGGACGTTTTGTCTGGCTAAAATTGATAATATCTAACAAAATCAAAAACTGTAGTTGGCTCTTGAATGTGAGTCAAAATGTCGATGGCTAAAAGAATGACAAAATGTGATGAATCATTTCTATCATTTAAAATTTAATCGTACTAGCCAATTTCAGTTGTTTGCCAATCTATACAACTGAGCGAATGTTAGTAATTCCTTTTGCACACGGGTGCAACGCCTACTAAAATACCTAAAAGTTATAAATGCCATTGTAATATTATTTTCAAGCCTAGTTCTACGTCAATCGTCAAAAATATAAATCATAAAAATTTTAATCAGCTTTTTCAAAAATGTACAACATCCCACTCGTCACGGTGCTCAAAAACAGAAAAAACCGCTTTAAATTGTTGTTAATTTTGACCATTGGTTTCGGAATATTTATGTACATCACTGATTTGTCATCGTTGTGGTTGCTACGATTCTTTCGCGACGGAGAGCATCGGAAATGGAAAACCATAGGAGATCAAGAAAATCAATCATATTTCATAGACACAGAGGGTTGTCGTATGCCCAGTTTCAAGGTGTTCGACGAGAATGTGGAAAAGTTCGTTTTTGATGTTCCACCAATTGAGTGTGGTAAGCCACTGGTTAGGTCAAATAACAATTATCTGTGGATCGATTTAAGTGAGACTGAAATAGAAAAAACATATGGGGTTGATGACGTGAACAAACTGTTCTGTGAATATCAACCGTTTCGGCGTAAAACTGACTATGAAAATGAGTTCTCAAAAATTAGAAGAGTGTTTCGATTTGGTGAATTGATACCAGTACCCAACCAATTTGTACGCGTTATTTGCCGTTTAAAAGGTGAAAAGAAGGAAGTTTATCGAGATTATCATTTTTTATTGAAAAACAAACAAGCAAACACCATTCAGAGAATTCGAGTAGAAAATAAGACTGAAAAGGATGAGGGCAATGAACCGATGAGCGTTATGGTGATTGGCATCGATAGCGTTTCGAGACTAAATTTCCATCGTCAAATGGGCGAAAGTGCTGCAGTGTTGCTGAACGATTTGCAGGCAATCGAAATGTTTGGCTTCAATAAAGTCGCCGATAATACGTATCCAAATTTGATACCAACGTTGACGGGGCTGGATGAAAACGAATTGAATTCGTCTTGCGTTTCCAGCGAAAACGATACATTTGATCGCTGTGATTTCATTTGGAACACATTCAAAAAGAAGAATTTCACAACAGCTTACGTCGAAGATGCAGCATCACTTGGTCTGTTTCATTATTACAAAGCAGGCTTTACAAATCAACCGACCGATTACAGTTTGCGTCCTGCGATGGTAGAAATGGAATGCAACGATAAGAAACCACAAGATTTCAATACATATTTGTGTCTGGGTAAACGGCGTACATTTGATGTTCTACTGGAATATGCACAGAAGTTCATCACATTGATGGCAGACCGTTTACACTTTTCCTTCTTTTGGTCCACATCATACACTCATGACTATCTCAATTTTCCCACGTTAATCGATGCCAATCTGGCTGAATTCTTGCTAGAGATGCAAAC
>NW_022602116.1:0-2974 GCF_009176505.1 Sitodiplosis mosellana | reverse complement strand
TTGTCCCGGACTTTGAAAACAAAATACTCAATGTTTCAAATGAGATCTAATTGGAATGATAATTGTGTGCAATTCCAGCGAAACAGGATTTTCCAAAATGCTTCCATTCTATTTAAGTTTTTTGCCTATTTTTAAAGTTCGGCATATTTCATGGCCGATAGTAAAATTGGCGATAGAAGTTAAACTATGGTAAATGAACAAACAACATAAATGGGAATAAAAAGAGTTCCTTTTTACTGATCGATTCGATCCGAATTTTTATTTCATATGATTGTGATGATTGAATTTCCTTGATTAAATGATATTTCACTGAAATATTATTTTCGTTTATTGTTTTACATTTTTCGTCATGAGTTTATTTTGAACAAACTTCAGTTTGAGTCTGGATTGTGATTAACAAAAATGAACAGAAATAGTGGTAATGTTGAAATTGGCGTCGAATTTTACGATGTATCTATTCAGAGCCAGTACAAGAGACTCTTGTCAAGAGTACATGATTTATTTATATTTGAATATATTTTTTCTTAATTAATTCAATTTTAAATTCGATGTGTTTTTCGGATGGAAATGTGACTGGCTGCTGTTTAGATATTATATTTAAAGTAGAATGTGTTCACCTAAGCTTTCAGACTCATAGCTAAGCAAAAATAGATTCTACTTATTTCATGAAGTTAAATGTATTTGTGATTTTAGGAAGTTGACTTAACGTTCAATCGTAACTCTGCAGATATGGTAATAGCTGTACTTTTTTATTTCACGCCATTCATTGCCCAGCCACTTCTGAAAAGCTTCGTAATCGTTTTCGTTACCGAATGCAACTGTTAGCTTCTTCAGCGATGGGCATTCAGCCACAAAAGAAGCCACTTCATCAGACGGAAAATGGAAATTACCAAAATCCACTTCAACTAATGCTGGCGAAGTAATCTTCAATAGTGCACCCTCTTCACAATGTCCAATCGAAGAAAAAGTCAGCTTGGTAAGTTTTTTGTGCTGGCTGATGAAATTAGTCAACGAATGGTCCAATGCCGTGCCCCATAAATGAAGCCTTTTCACATTTGGAAAACGCACGGTACCGTTTCCAATATCCGACAAGTGTTGAATTGAAGAGAATTTCAAGCTTTCCAGACGCTGTAGATATTTGCTAACATTCTGAAGGTATTTGGCATCAAAGTGGCCGCCAATGTCCAGAGTTCGTATGTTTGGGTTTAAACGCAGGAGCTCCTCAAAATATTTCTTGTTCAAATGGTTCTTTTCATCAGCTGGAAGGAACAGACTCAAATGCCGAAGTTTCGGCAAATGAACAGCGGTCTCGTTACAATCTGATTCGTTTTGATGGTTAAATTCCAAGCGACGCACTTCCGGGAACCATTTATCGAGTTCCGACAGCTTGCTTCCCAATTTGCAGCTATCAAAACAAAGTGTTCTAACCTGTGTGAAAGGCTTCCTCAGATCGTCCAGTGTACTTGCTTTGCAGCGTTGAAATTTGATTTCGACCAATGAATCAGCACAGTATTCGTTGACATAAGCATCCATATGTTTATCATGTGTGATGTCCAATTTTGTGATCAAATGTCCAAAGCAGCGGAGCAACTTTAATCGGAATGACCGTGGAATTTGAACCGTTGTTGGACACATGTTCCGCTCGATCAGTATGGACTTGTATCTCGAATGGATAAAAATCCATTGTTTCCCATAACGACTCGCGAATACCAAATCCGCTGCTGGTTTCAATTGTTTGTTGGAGTCGGCAACATTCAAGAGATCTATAAGGCGTAGATTCTTGAAAATGTGCTCGAGGCAATCAACATTGACGTCTGTCAACTTTGTGGTGCAAAGGTTGGGATCCGGACCAAGCTTTGCCAGCTTTTCTTCCTCTTCCTCATCCATGCGCCGGCGCAATCTTGTGTAATGAATCTTCGTCGGCTGCTGGGCTGTTTTGTTGGATGCACGTTGCTAAAAATCGAATAAACACGAAATTGTTAGATTTCTGGACCCAAAATCTCAATAAAATATGAAAATTTTGCACACAAATCCATTGATTGTGCATCGACTTTGGTTACAATGTCAATTGAACACAAATTTTGAGGTTAAGTTATGCGTTCACAATATGTGCTCTCTCTCACAATATGTGCATTGAAACAAAGAATACATGAAACTAGTTTGATGGTCAATATAATGTTTCAACTAATCCTTTCTAATTTCCCAAAAAAAAATAATTTTGATTTTTACCACGTCTGCAGACACGGTCTCGGATGTTTTAGATCGTTTATTCGCCGGTGGGTTGGCTCCTTCTGGTTGTCGCTTCCGATCAGCGGCTTCATTCCGATTATCCATTTGTCTGTGAGGTTCTTTCGCCAATCTGAAAGCCAATATTGAGGGATTGAAAGCGTTATTCATTTTGGTTTGGCCTCTCTGTCACTATTGGAATTGCTACGAAAACTGCAATCTTAAATTTGCACAATTTGCATGAAAATGAGTCTAACTTTTCAAATCAATCTCTTTGGAAATAAGAGATGAACTTGACAAAAGAGCTAAAATCGCAATTGAATCAAATTTGAGTCTCAATCCATCCACTTTGAGAACCACTAAATTCAATGTCTAGAACAGTACTTACATTTTCAGAGAAAATAATGCAAAAAAAAAACACGGTAAATTCGCTGGTTTTTGGTGTTAGGCTATAATTTCTTATAGTAAAAACACTTTCCAGTCGATTTGCTAAAGAAATAAATGGGAAAATCAACAATTTCAGAATATTTTTCGTGTTTATGCGATCAAATTGCGGAGCTATGATTACATTTGACACCACATTACGACTTGAATTGATGCGATTGCGAAATAGCGACTCAGTGAAAACGACGCTGTTGCGAAATGTCAATTTGGTGTTACCCGCCACGTCGAAACATTGCCATCGTTGAATACCGTTCAAATTGTCCCGGACTTTGAAAACAAAATACTCAATGTTTCAAATGAGATC
>NW_022602115.1:0-7207 GCF_009176505.1 Sitodiplosis mosellana | reverse complement strand
TGGCACACACGTTGCGCAATTGGTCGATTTGTGCATCAGAGCGTTTTCCATGATTCGAAGTCAGTTGCAAAATGAAGCGAAATTCCCTTTGGATGACGTTTGTTAAGCCAATGGCTTCTTCACCGTTGAGTAATGTGTCCACTGTTTTCATCAAAATATCAACATCGGGAAACGCTTCATTGGCTTTGAATAAAATTTCTAAAACTAGTTGACTCAATTGAGGTTGTGCTTGAGGTGTTGGTAGATTGCAGTTAAGGCTGTGATTTGATTGCTCCATGCATCCGTCATAGCAAAATCGACTGTTGATACAATTTTCACACGTAATAAAGATTTTAAACTCTCGAAAGCAATTAACACAGCGATCACGACCCATGTTCATCCGTTTTGTTGGAACCATGGAGAAAGCTTTTTCCACCAGAATCGTTTGACCGACTTCGAGATCGCGTGTAGTAATGACATGGCGTCCATATTCATCATCTGTCCAAATATCCAGACAATCGGTCACACCGGCGAATTTTGTATGCTCAACAAAACTTAATGTCGGCTCATGAACCTCGAATTTTGACTTCAATTGTTTATTTTTCAGCAAAACCGTGCATTGAGCTATTCGTTTTTCTAATTTAGGCATAAAATGTGTAGGGTAATTTGATTTTTTGGCCAATTTCAGATCAACCATGCGCTCATCAAGCAATTTCATGTGGAGAAAACACGACGACCGATTTGCATACGCCAGTCCAACTTCTTCGCTACCATTTTCAGCTAATCTCAAACTATCGTTGAATTTCTTCATTGCATTTGCATATTTTCCATCGGCAAACAATTCATTTCCTTCTTCACGTAACGCCCTTGCTTCGGGATTAGCTTTCGGGGATGCGTTCGATTTGACTGTTTCCAGCTGCGCTTCGATTGGCATCAAGTGTATCACATGATTTTTAATCTTGAAGATATCAATGTATAGTTCACAATTTTTTGATTTCGTTTTTTTCCATAGAATATTCCGAGGTGGGCATTTTTTTTATCAAACACTTCATCTTCTGAAAATAATTTCGGAAAATTTCCACATCGATTTATATAAGTATATTGGCGAAATATATTGCCGACTTTTTGAATTCTGGATTTAAAATCAGAAAAACTGGCAAGGAATATTGAATCACATCAACTGATGAACATAATTTTGATATATTAACTTGAGAGTTTTTTTACACACTAATAAATTTCACTAACCAAACAAGTTTTGCCCATTTTTTCAACTTTTTGCGTTTATTTATTTGCTAAGACCTTCTTCACCTCCGAAAATTTAGACTTTTTCACTTCAAAAGTCGATTCAAACTGATCAAAACCAGTCAAATTTGTACTAATTTTGTGTAATTATCAAATTGTACAATGTACACCAGTGAGGATCGTTTTTGCCAGATTCGTAATATTGTTTTGCAAATAAAAATAATTGCTTTCAGAAGCCAAAAAAGAATCAAGGTCAATGGTAGATAAGTTGATTATTTTATATCAATATTTAGCTTCTACTGTGGGTCGTTTGGCGATGTGCATATGCGCACAAGGGATTTAATCACATTTTAAGGTTCAAACAAACTGTTCTCTAAATATGATAACTGATATTACAAATCAAATTCAAATTAAGCGACTGTTTGTCTAAATACTTCCAAATAATCAAATTCAAACAAGATAAGGGTATGTATTTCATGCGGTGTTTCACTACTTTATTCAAATTAATCACATTTTTGTCGTACGTCTCAATTTTAATAATCGTCACTGTCGTCTTCGTATGAAGATGTATCTGTATCTGTATCATATTCTTCAAATTTTCCGGTGGATGTTGGTAGTCCCCAGCCATAATGACCTTCAGATGGCTTTGAAGCGCGACCCGTTTCGTATTCCTCAGTCGAAGTTTTCGAATTTGAATCATATTCATCACTTTCCGTTTCCTCGGTGGTTTCATGATGCATTTTATGATTAAAAATGTGCGTTTCATATACTGGGGTTGCTATTTCCGCATAATCAGTTTCCATTGTAGTCGTTATATCTTCAGTGTTTTCTGTGCACAACCATGGTTACATGTTTCTGATTCAACAGTTGTGTTTGCTCATCATTTGGCGTACTCGAATATAGATCGTCACGTTCGTCATATCCATTGGTAGTTGTATGCGATTCCTCTTTTTCGGTCGTATGCCATTTGCGACCAAATATCTGCGTTTTCAATCCACGATCTTCATCGTACGGTCCTCTATCTGAAGGCACATCAGTGATTTCCGGCAGAGCTGACGAATTAATTTCAATGAACCAAAATTAAAATGTTTCATTTATTCGTTTGCAAAAGTTCACATTAATATTTTATGATTGAATGCTCTAAATTTTGATAAAACAATGATTACTCTTTACTAACCAAACAACTTTTCGACATGATCAATAAACTTTTTTTTGGCTGGCTTTCATTCAATTAAAACACTTCGTTCAAAATATAAATTATAACTGATCGGAACCAAATGTGTAGCGAAAATGTTTCCACAACGATTATAGAAACGTCACTCGCAGCGAATCATTTCAATGTTGTTCGAATCGAGGAACAAGATTTGAGAGAGAGAGAGAGAGAGAGAGAGAAGGGAAGAGAAGAGAATGAGAATGAAAGGCAATGTAATCAAATGATAGAGATAACCGATGGGATTTTTCTGTTTTGGGGAGTTGGATTGATAAGAACAATTTGCGTGTTTAAAACAAATATGCAATCAAACGTTGGGGTCAAGTATGTCACACATTGTTATTGCACAATTTCTTTTATTTTCATTTCTATAATATTTTTTTTTTCGTTTTGCGATGGAATTTATTGTATATTCAATTTTTCTGTAGTACACTACACAAAAACTTAGTCAAAGCAAGCATATTTTCAGCAATAAATTTGGTTCAATTTCTAAATATTCGGCATCACAGTCATTAATTTCCATTCAGTAATCTATCTCTGAATGTACATCGTATGGCTCATCAATTTCATGATGATTACGGTTGAAAATATGTGTTGCATATTTAATGTCAGATTTTTCGGTGGTTATTTTGTGCTAATGATGCCTAAATATGTGTGTTTCATAAGTTATTGGATCTTCAGGTTTTTCGGTGGTTGCTTTGTGACCGGTGGTTGTGTTTGTTGAATATGTGTGTTTCTACGGGCTGACACATTGCTACTGCGAAGAATACAGTGAAAACTGCAAAGATTATCTATGAGAACGAATATGAATTGAAAATGTTTAAATTAAATATCACATACATTTGAAATTATCTTTTTGGCTATAAAATTATATACTCACGAAAAGATTTTTGAGCATTTTGGTTAAAAATGTTTCCTATTGGCTTTGTCTCACTAAATCGGCGAATAACTCAGAGTGTAATTTAAAACTAATTCAAAGCGAATCGGCAGAACCATTTTCATAGGTCGTTGTAGTCAGAAGCATATTTGAAAGCTTGCAGATAATATAGTATCAAATTTAGATTGATGTTTTTCGGCTAAGAAATGGAAGAAAGAAAATCATGTGACTCACGATGAAATAAAAAGTGACAATAACTGATAAGTTTGTTCAAGATTTTCTTTTTCTATTTTGACTAATCTGTTTGTATAATAAAAGGCTGTGAATAAAAACTTGAACATCGGTCAGATTTTAGACTTAATGAATATTAGTGAAATGAAAAATTATTGTTTTCTATAAACTATCACGTGCTCAGACGAAGTTTTTATTATACTTTTTTTTTTCATTTGTTATTTGGAGCGCATATGAGCTCAAAAAATAAAAACATTATTAATATCCTTTGTTTTTGTATCCACTGCCCAATCCAATACCGTATCCACCTTGATTCGATGGGTGAACATTATGATTCGAACCCGTTTCCATGTTGACCTCCTTCCTCCGTTTCATGAAAGCCGAAACTACCGTGTCCATCACCGAATCCATTGGATGGGTTTGAAGTTTGATTCACTAAAACAATGTCGGAAAATACGAATTCTCCTCCACCGGACCCACCGGACCCACCGAACCCACGGTGCTCGTGTCGGGGCTCGTGTTCTCGTGTCCAAAGAAACTGACTCCATCTGGATATTATCATAGTCAGAAGAAAAACAAATATTTGTCTAGATCAAAAATTTAAACTAAAACCAAGCATGTCTTTCTTCCAGCTGTGCTTGAAAAACTGTTTGTTAAATTTTGAGTTGGTCCGTGGCTGCCATACGAACCGTGTGGGTTATCTGGTTCAGGAGATGAACCACCGTATCCACCTTGTGGAACACAAGTAATCGCTGCGAAAGCAACAGCTAGAACTGCGAAGGTCATCTATCGATAAGAAAACAAACATTGAAAACACAACATAAGAAATTGTTGATAAACACTTCACTTGACCGATCGGATTCGAGTTGATATTTTCAAACGATAGAAAATAGTTTCATTTTCCAACTTACCAAAATATTTTTCGCCATTTCAATGAACTAGTTTTTTTTACTTTTCACAAGTTGAAACGATTCGTTCGGAATGCAAGTTTGAACTGATTGAAACTAAATCGGTGGCTTGCTTTATATAAAGAGCAAACTATTTCCGAAAATGTGCATGTCATGTAAACATATGCATCGTCTCATTACCTAATCCGTCTTATTCTTTTCTGCTGACTTCTGAGAAAAACAGACCAAGAAAGAACAGGAGAGGTACAAACGGATCAAGTTAATGACGATAGTCGGCTGGGTTTTTACGATGGGTTTTTTTTGGTTTGAGTAATTGATAAGGGTTTCTGTTTTGCGAGTCAATTTTAATCTGGATTTTAGGTCAAGTAAGTTGCAATGGCAGTTTCGTTTGCAAAACAGGATCGTTATGCAGTTGTGAGCTTGAACATTTCAATCGACGCATTTAAACGCCTCATGTGTATCGTATTTCCCTGACATTCTTCCAAGTCATCGTTAATATTTTCGCAAATATTTACTTTTTATTAAGATCATGTGCAAACGCAAGACCACAAAGTGTCATTTTGCGGTGATTAAATGATTGGATGTGTGTTAAAAAATCAACAGAGAATGGAACAAATGAAGCAGATAAAATCTATTAGAAAAATCCAATGAATATTGACAGCTCTAGAACAGCAACATCGTCTGGGCTGATGTTCTTATATATTATTAATACATTCAGTCTCGGCTTGGATGTACATCTTAGTTATTAACGCTAGGGGAAAGAACTATGGGTATATTTAATTTATTGAAACGTATTGACAAATATTCACAGGCATTTGCACTGCGTTCCGTGTGTTATTGTTGTTGTTTTCTTCTGTTGCTTCGTCTCGTTCGTGGCGAGCACGAATGACAGTTGAAAATACGCACATTTTATTGACCGTTTTTGCATGCATTCCCAGCCAGTTATTCAGCGCATTGACGCGTATTGATCCAAACTCGGTAGAATATGCGATTATTTACAATATTTATATTTTCATTTACTCAGTTCTTTCCCCCTAGTATTAACGTTTGTCTCGGTTCAGGCCATTTGTCGTCTCAGATGTTATTTATCATATTTAGGTATGTCGAAAAACCGTCAACTATTAAGCATTTTATAGCATTACACAAACTGCAGATGTCTGTGTTCTCAAGTTTGTTGCAGCTATTGAAACTAGCAGTCAGTCATTAGGAACGATTAGACCAAATTGCAAGAAATAGTTGCTTACGTTTGGACGAAATGTTTTGTTTTATTGTACATGTGCCTTGAAGCAATTAAATTTTTCCATTTTTCTGTCGAAGCAAAATTTGATCGAATATCAATCTCATCCCTCGTTGATCTACGTCTATTGCAGTCAAACTGAATCTTAGCATACACATGCATTGACGATCATTTTTAGACCGGCATTCAATTCAACATCTGAAAATTCTTGAACGAAATCAATGAAACTTTAATTTTCTTCTTTTCGTTTATACACAGAATTGATAATAATTCATTGAAAAGGAAAATAACTGAATTGCAAAATCAATTTTGTGCGTACTTCTGATGCGGAGAAAAATTAAGTGAATTTTTGCGCCTGCAAGTGGCAGAGGTTAGATTGATTTGATGAGAATTTAGTACATGAGTCTATTTTTGTCATAAATCTACGATGTTGATATTCTTTGTACCTCACTTGAACTATTGGCATAAGTCTACTTACAAAAAATAATAATGCAAAAAACACTTGAAACTTTAGAAATATTTTCTTGTAAAAATTTACCAGAGATGGAGTAAATGTATATCAATTCGTTGAATTTACTGTACTCGGTACAGTACGGTATATTTACATTGATTTACCTTTGCGTTAAATAACGCGTCCGCTCTCACTAAAATATAAGTTGACGCATGTGCTCCGCGCGTTCAACGCAAAGGTAAACGTTTAAGTATATACCGATACACATTTCCATACACTTGCGGTAAACGATCAACCATCTCTGAAATTTACAGATGAAAAACCTCTAGACGAGGTTAAAATGGAGTGACGCTCCTGTGCGTGGATTTACCACTCAAAATGACTGATATCATTTTGAGTAACGCTTTGACGCTATATTATCTCTGGGTACGAATTTCAAAAGTGTTTTTCGCATCCACTATTGTGAAAATTTATTTACAATAAAGAACAATATCGCCTCAAGACTTTTGAATTTAGTCTTCAAGTCAAGCTTTAAAGCGTTTTGCCGTCCAAAAGTCGTGACGCGATATTTTTCCTTATTGTAAATAAATTTTCACAATAGTGGATGCGAAAAACACTTTTGAAATTCGTACCCCGAGATAATATAGCGCCGAAGCGTTACTCAAAATGATATCAGTCATTTTGAGTGGTAAATCCACGTACAGGAGCGTCACTCCATTTTAACCTCGTCTAGAGGTTTTTCATCTGATATCACTAATTTTGTAAGCCAATTATTCTCGGAAAAAATACATTTTTGCCAGAAGTATGTCTATTTTAAGGTCTTATCATTTGGAAATTGTAATTTTTCGGGTAAAACATTTGCATCCACATTTCACAAGTTTTGTAAATAGCAAATTTCCACTTTCATTAAAAAAAGTCCCATTTTCCCCTTATTGGACATTGTAAAATGTGATTAAATTCCAAAATATCCATTAAAAGAATCGTTATAGAATGGAAATATTGAAGCCAGTAACAGATCTACATAATTTGTAATGTTTTGGATGAATTGAGTCATATTTTTCCAACAATTCAA
>NW_022602114.1:0-1232 GCF_009176505.1 Sitodiplosis mosellana | reverse complement strand
AATTTTCAAAGAATGACTTTTCTGACCACATATAGCGCTGTAACTCCTTTCACAGATAGAAAACCGTTCTGAACGTACATAAAATTAAAACAAATGGAAATATATAAACGTTCATCTCTAGGTATCGAGTTTGGTGTCTATTGTTTGCTAGGGGTTAGACACCAATTTCTAGTATAGCTAGTTTGTTCAAATCGGTTCAAATATGCGTTTAGTTTCTTCTAGTTTTTCTATTGTAGTATACAAGCAGAAACGCAAATATTCTGCTAGTATTTTTAGTATCGTACCATTGCTTCTTCCATAAGTATAGCATTGCCAATGCATTTCTTATGGAAAGATTAACGGTACTTTTTGTAAACAAAACATTTGAACTCCATAAGCAAAGCATTGGCAGTATATTTTAAATGGAAGAATTTGCCCATATAAAAACCACTGGCAATGCTATTCTTATGGAAGAGGCATCACTCAATTTTTTCACAAATCTATTGACTAGATCGAGAGGAGAGTAAGTTCATCTGACTTTGTTATGAAAGAGAAGAGTAAGTTTCTTTCGACTCAAAAATGGTTAAAGGCGAGTATGTTCATTTTTGGCGGGTCCTCGCGGTTTTCCACGGTTTCCGCGGAACTGATAAGAGATAACAACATGGTGTCTTCGGCAAAGTTGTAGCACTCGAAGTCTTCTATAACATTGCTGAAGTCAGTTATCTCTTATCTCTTATCAGTTCCGCGAAAAGCGCGAAAAATGATAAGAAAAAAAAAGTTCTATATAAAATTTGCTTTTTTATTTGCGCGATTTGCGCGCAACTGATAAGAGATAAGAGATAGATGTCTTCAGCGATGTTATAGGAGACCTCGAGTACTACAACTTTGCCGAAGACACCATGTTGTTATCTCTTATCAGTTCCGCGGAAACCGTGAAAAACCGCGGAGGCTAGACGGGATGCCAACATACTTCCTTTTAACGCAGATAGAATCAACAGAAATCATACTCTCCTCTTTCAAAATATATTAGAATTTTTCCACATACTCTCCTCTCGATCTAGTCAATAGAAATATTCTTCTAGTAACTTCTAGTATGCTCAATTTTTGCTAGTTTATTCTAGTGTTATTTCGTGTCTACCCCCTAGATTGTTTGAAGTTAATTCGTTATAGAATGGAAATATTGAAGCCAGTAACAGATCTACATATTTTGTAATGTTTTGGATGAATTGAGTCATATTTTTCCAACAATTCAA
>NW_022602113.1:0-2924 GCF_009176505.1 Sitodiplosis mosellana | reverse complement strand
TTTGTGCATCAGAGCGTTTTTCATGATTCGAAATCAGTTGAAAAATGGAGCAAAAATCCCTTTGGATGACGTTTGTTAAGCCAATGGCTTCTTCACCGTTGAGTAATGTGTCCACTGTTTTCATCAACATATCAACATCGGGAAACGCTTCATTGGCTTTGAATATAATTTCTAAAACTAGTCGACTCAATTCAGGTTGTGCTTGAGGTGTTGGTAGATTGCAGTTAAGGCTGTGATTTGATTGCTCCATGCATCCGTCATAGCAAAATCGACTGTTGATACAATTTTCACACGTAATAAAGTTTTTAAACTCTCGAAAGCAATTAATACAGCGATCACGACCCATGTTCATCCGTTTTGTTGGAACCATGGAGAAAGCTTTTTCCACCAGAATCGTTTGACCGACTTCGAGATCGCGTGTAGTAATGACATGGCGTCCATATTCATCGTCTGTCCAAATATCCAGACAATCGGCCAAACCGGCAGATTTGTATGCTCACTAAAACTTAATGTCGGCTCACGAACCTCGAATTTTGACTTCAATTGTTTATTTTTCAGCAAAACCGTGCATTGAGCTATTCGTTTTTCTAATTTAGGCATTAAATGCGTAGGGTAATTTGATTTTTTGGCCAATTTCAGATCAACCATGCGCTCATCAAGCAATTTTATGTGGAAAAAACACGACGACCGATTTGCATACGCCAGTCCAACTTCTCCGCTACCATTTTCAGCTAATCTCAAACTATCGTTGAATTTCTTCATTGCATTTGCATATTTTCCATCGGCAAACAATTCATTTCCTTCTTCACGTAACGCCCTTGCTTCAGGATTAGCTTTCGGGGATGCGTTCGATTTGACTGTTTCCAGCTGTCAAGTGTATCACATGATTTTTAATCTTGAAGATATCAATGTATAAGGTCACAATTTTTTGATTTCGTTTTTTTCCATAGAATATTGCGAGGTGGGCATTTTTTTTTATCAAACACTTCATCTTCTGAAAATAATTTTAGAAAATTTCCTCATCGATTTATATAAGTATATTGGCGAAATATATTGCCGACTTTTTGAATTCTAGATTTAAAATCAGAAAAACGCAAAGTTTTCAAAAAAAAAGTTCAATGTAGATTTTCGACGTCACTAAAAAGATTTTTCTTAGTTAAGAAAGAGGAAAAATAAAAAGTGTGTTTGATTAAAGCGTGAAATTATATTTAGATCAATTTTTCCTCGAAATCTTACATATATGTTTTCATCTGTTTCCGACAGTTCTACTTCGTTTTTCTTGAAATAATTCGACTGGTTTGTTCGATTGTTTAATTTCAACTGAATTTACTGTTTCTGAAGTAAAAATTTGCCACTGTCATTGAACATTTTTATTTGATCCACGCCGACTTCTAATCATTTTTGTCTGGAAAGAGGAAATCTTATCATAACGTTATTAATCACTCAAATCTCGTTGTGAAATTACGGTAATAAATTTTGAATTGGCGGTATGGCCCGGGAATCACCTATGAAATGATTTATGATTTCCGATATAAACAACTAGAAAAAACTATTCAGGCCTAGATTCAACTCTGTCAATATAATGTGGTATTTAAAAAAAAAATTATTTATGAACATAACAATGCAATGTTCGTTAAAATAATAAAATTCTACCATAAAAATGGTGAACACTTTGTATTACTTTTTGCTAGAAACTAGATTTTCACACCTTTGGTAAGCCTTACATTGAACAATTTTTTATTAAATACTTTCAAGTTTTACTTGATCCAATTACTGGATTTTGATTTCAACCAAATTTGGCATCATTTTGGTTGCCTGTGCGATTGGTTCGATTTAGTTCTCAGATCCAATTATGCCGTGGATTTTATTCTCCGATTCAATTCTTTCCGATGCCTGGACTGCTACACCTAAAGTAAATATTGAATTTTATTTATTTCAATGAACCTAGTTGACGCATTTGGTGGGATGAGATTTTAATGATATAATTGAAATAAAAATCGTTTTATTTCTTTGAATCCCCTGCATGGCCGCCTTGTGGCAGCACAAAGTCGACAAAATATTCAGAAAAAGAATGAATTTTCGTTGTAATTTCTTCTTATCATCATCGCAAATCGAAACAAAAATATAAATGCTTTCTTCTTTGGTTGTTACGCACACGATCGACAAAAAAGGAACGATTCAATCACTTGGTGCATTGAAGCAATGTTCTAGCATTCACAATTTGACTTGGTTTATTTGCATTTTTCGGCACGAGGAAATAGAATTCAGACTCGGTTCGTTGTGTGCGATTCAGACGTTCGCATTTGCATTGCTTAGGAAGCAGCATGTTTTAAGGCACAGCATTAATGCTAGCATATCGATGGTTGCAACAGCGACGCATACACATCTCTCGTGCTCAGTAGCCGTCGCATCAACAAACATACACACGCATACAACAAACGTTGCGTGATTAATTTTTGCGACGGCTACTGAGCACGAGAGATGTGTGTGCGGCTATTGTAAGCGCGAGATCCGTGTATTCGTCGCTGTACAATCGATATGCTAGCATTAATGCTGTGCCTTAAAACATGCTGCTTCCTAAGCAATGCAAATGCGAACGTCTGGTGCGATTACTTTAAACAAATCTAAGAAATTAGCAAAAGAAAATCCCAAGAAATGAAACACAGCCACAAGGTTATAAGTGATGTCTGTGTGTATGTCTGAAAGCAGATAACAACAGATAGCTTTTATTTTCAACTCTTTATCGGCCAAATAATTCGGTTCGATTGTAATTTATTTAATGCTTTTTGTGCTTCAATGAAAATCATTCGACATTAAACCTCGCAGAGTCATTTGTTCAACAAATTTTAATGGAAGAATTTTTGGAACAAACGAATAAATTTTCAAAGAATGACTTTTCTGACCACATATAGCGCTGTAACTCC
>NW_022602112.1:0-1484 GCF_009176505.1 Sitodiplosis mosellana | reverse complement strand
TTTGTGCATCAGAGCGTTTTTCATGATTCGAAATCAGTTGAAAAATGAAGCAAAAATCCCTTTGGATGTCGTTTGTTAAGCCAATGGCTTCTTCAACGTTGAGTAATGTTTTCATCAACATATCAACATCGGGAAACGCTTCATTGGCTTTGAATTGTCGTGGACTTTTGCATTAGTTTTAAGTTTTTTTTTGTTAATTTTAATTTCATATTTGTTTCATTAATTTCTTCCAACTTGCTCATTTAGTTTGATCATGCATTGTTCGGTCAAATCACCGAACGCTGAACGCACTCACATTTGCTTTCGTTTCAAATGCGTTCTGCGACTTGACTGACATTTCGTTGTGTGTTTGTGTGAGTAACTTTCGGGCAAAATACCAATACAAGGGCAAGCGTTGTGATACAGTGACAATTCAGAGAGAGAATCAAAATGAAATCAGTTCTTCGTGAGTCTCAGCACAGGACAGTTCCTTATTGAATTGGCAGTACAAGTTGTGCGCAATTTAATCTGAGTTCGCATTGATACTCGATACACGGAAAGTTTCCATAGTTATCAGCACAAGTTGTGCACCTTTTGTTTAAGAAATCTCTCTGAATTGGCCAGCGCTACAGTTAGACAGCTAATTTAGTAGGTTTTTTGAATGAAATAAAAGTGAAACATCGCGAAACTCGAATTGGCTAGCTCTAAAGTTTAGACGGCTGATTTGAGTGTTTGTCTAAACGTAAGTTGAATCGCACGTAAATTCAAGTTGAATTATTGCGTCGAGAAGTTCTCGTTGGCCGATTAAAACTTCATGTTTGACAAACATTCGTCTGTTTCAATACCTTTCTCTCGATTCCATCACGCAAAATTTCACGCTTCCACATTCAAACACACAATCGAAGGAAAATTCACACATCAAATCACCACAAGCATTCAAAAGAACAACATTTGAATAAATATACCAAAAACAAATCGACGCATTTTATTTTCTTCATTTTGAATCGACTTTGGCAGCAATAAAAAGGCATATTGCTCCACATGAATAAAATGTCTAAAACTAGTTGACTCAATTCAGGTTGTGCTTGAGGTGTTGGTAGATTGCAATTAAGGCTGTGATTTGATTGCTCCATGCATCCGTCATAGCAAAATCGACTGTTGATACAATTTTCACACGTAATAAAGTTTTTAAACTCTCGAAAGCAATTAACACAGCGATCACGACCCATGTTTAAGCATCCCAGATTTTTTTTCGAAGCAATCCGGGCCGGGCAAATCCGGGTGAATTTTGAGCGATATCTCATGTGGGCAAATTGAGTTATTATCAAAAATGTCACTTAGCATGGAACAAACGAAGAAATTTTCAAAGAATGACTTTTCTGACCACATATAGCGCTGTAACTCCTTTCACAGATGGAAACCCGTTCTGAAAATTTAGTGGCAGCTTCATGACGATGAAACGAGACTCTCAGCCAATTTTGAGCGATATCTCGTGTGGGCAAATC
>NW_022602111.1:0-2521 GCF_009176505.1 Sitodiplosis mosellana | reverse complement strand
TTATAAATTATCACTTGAAAAAAATTGAACTGAATACACCAACCTGTAGTCAAATCATCGTAAGTCAGAAGAACAATAGAAAGAATTTCGTACTGCCAATCAAATCGAATGAAAATATAACAATGATTTAATTTTTGTACCGATGATAGCAACGAATAGTTTTCACTTCGGTGGATGCGAGTTGAAAACATGTTTTTTATTTGTGTCAAAGTGTTGACCATCGATAAGTCATATTTGGGAGACACTGTTTATAATATAACTGTTTATTTTTAAAAAATTCGTGCAATTACCGCCAAAGTGTAATCAACTCTGTAGCTGAAATCGATTTAAGAAAACACACTTTTTTTAATCACATGTTTATTGTTCATCGGTTGTTAATCAAGACAAAACAAGCAAGAAATATTCACAATTTTGAGAGCAAAAATCATTTTTTCTATTTTTGGAAGATGGCACGTTTTGATGCTATAGATCGGATAAAAAATTTCAGTCATGAATGGAATTATCGTGAGTGTGAGCGATGTGGTGTGCGCGCTAACCCATACACGCAAGTAAATAGTGTTTTTGCGTTCAAATTTGGTGCATCATATAGAAGTTAGTGCATGCGAAGATTTCATTCTGAATGATTGGAACAGACATTGTTTTGATTTGCATGTTGAACTCTGACTTTTGCTTTAAATATTCATAAATTGAATATTCCAATTGTAGATGATCTTCCGACATTAAAAGGATTATCCCCATAGGCGATGACGTGCATTGGCATCTCTTTGAAATGATAATATCACATTCAATAGCTCAGTAGCTTCATGAGAGCACTTACACTTTGGAACAAACCAAATTTGCCTCAATGATTGATTTGAATAAATTGCTTATGTTGATTCTTTTGTGATAAGATAAAAAAAATCACCAAATAAAGCACATTTCATCTAACAAATCTTGACATCGAATTTAAACTCAATGGGACTAACAAATGGAAGTAAACAGTGTTCACAAAAACACTCTCAAACGTATTTCTTCTGTTGAATACGTTTTCATTGAAGGCAAATTACTTGCAGAGTAGATAAAATTCATCTTATGATACAAACCTGAAGACTCAGAAATTAAATTTCCCTTCCAAAAAAAAATTGTGTCTCATGAAGAATAACTTACATTTCCCGCATATTCCATGCAATTATAATTGTATTGCTCCATTAATAAATTAACATTTCAGTCAATTGTTTGACATTTATTCAATTTTAAAACTCGCGTTGGAAGCTAGTTTATCCACGAGTAATGAACAAGAAAGCACAATCAAGAAAAACAATGAAGCAGATTTTTCAATAGCAGTCAATGATGCTTTTTATTATACCATGCACAGAAATAAATCGATCGATAGGTTTATTCTCAAAAGAAATAATCTCATTGAATGACATGTTGAAAAAAAAACACTTTATTTTCGCTTGACAAGTTATTCAGAAGCTAATTTCATTCAGAATTTCACTGGATTTTAAGGAAATGAAAACCATGTGAAGAAAAAATGGAAAATGTTCATGAAGCAAGCTTACCCAGCGGTTCAGTATGATTTTAGCGATAGATCATTTCCTGCAATCAAAAGCACACCCTAATTTATTAAAAAAATATTCTACTGCCACTATTCCGAAGAATCACGAACGCGCAACATCGCTCGTTCAATGAATCATTTGGAATGTGTGAAATTTTTATATTGAGATCAGATCATACATGAAGATGAGGAACGATGGAAGCGTTGCATCTCGAGCAATTTTGAGGGCTGTTCAAATGTACGTTCACGGCGCTCCATTCAAGCTTACAGCACGAGCAGTTATATTTTGCACGATACTTTGCGACCGCTGCATAGTTCTTTTGCTGTGAAAAAAAAACGTTTTTCAAAATTAATGCACGCACATTGGACAATGTTATTGATTTTCTATGGAGCAATTCTTTCACTTACTTAATTTTTCAATTTGATTACCACTAATTTTAAAACTCTTTTTAGAAAAAAATGTAGAAATTTACTCACAACTTCAAAGGGATGCACGCACATATGGCAACTTTTGCAATTATCCATTCCGATTGGCTCCATTGATACGGTTGAAAAAGTGCGGAGGCAATTCGGGCATCGATAATACGAACAATATCGATCCATTTTGTTTGCGTGTTGATTTGACCAAGAACAAAACGGAACTAAGTGTATGCTCATTTGTTCATGCAATTTCAGAGTGATGAATTCGGTTGACGTAAGAAAAAAATTGTGAAGAAAATGAAAGTACCGCCCTATGGGAATGAACACAAAGAAAACAAAACGGCAACATCAACGAGCGAGACAGTTGACATTTATTTATCGTTTATTTTAAACCAATTGCAAGCCAACAATTATCGATCGTTCACGAAATTGATGACAATTGAAAACTACCAAGACGAAAATTTCAAACAACAATTTCGACAGTGTTTTGACTTACGATATTTTTTCATGCGTCTCTTGGTCACTGGCTGAAATCGAAACTCAATGTTGGTTTGCTGGGCATTT
>NW_022602110.1:0-5531 GCF_009176505.1 Sitodiplosis mosellana | reverse complement strand
GCGAGGACATTTAGAAAGTGAAGAAAAAGAATTCCATCTCATTTGCTTACGATTTTCCGTCGATGGTATGTTCAGCGCCAAAATTGTCATTTTCACCCCAGTGGAAATGCATTTGTTCAAAAATGTAGCGACCGTCTAGAAGACCACCAGTTAAGTGCGGTTGCACTCGACGATTTTCAAAAGTAACCTTTGCCGTGTGTCCATCGTTTTCAATCCAGCCTTGTCCATCCTGTGCCCAATGTCCACTATATTGTAAAGGCTTGACTTTATTCAAATTCTGGGAAATGCGTGACTCAATTGCGATCGGAGTTTGAACCTTTTTCAAGTATGAAAACGAAAGAATTGTTAAAATTGAGAAAAATAAAATGATTCGATTGAAAATAGTTGAAATAATTTTGAAAATTTACATGATCATCGCCCAAGATGTTTTCATATCTGTCGTATTTATCATATTTGCCTTTAGGCCAATTTTCATGGTCCTTCTAAAATGAAATGTGATATGTCTCATGTAACAAAATTGAGATAGAAAAGACGTTTGTCGATTCTGTTATTTTCGAATTTTCGTTGCAACACAGCGCTATTGGTTATATTTAATTCTTATATAGATCTAGATGGTGTTGCGTTTACAGAGGATATTCGTAAAATAATATATGACAAATTGTATTCGACAAACGTCTTTTGAAATATCTCAAAATTCAAAAACGTGAAATTCTGCATTTGTCGGAATCAGTGATTGGTTAGAAAATATAAATATGCTTTGATAAATATTCTAGGAAATCATAGCGTGTTAGCATGCGATGCACATGAACACAGGGAAATGGACCGTGCATTGATTGATACGAACATCTGTATTCATGTATATTGCATGCACACAAGCTAAGCTTGCCTAGAACATTTATCGAATCTCAAACCAATCTCTGATTCTGACATGTTCATTGTTCACTTTTGAGAATATGATAATGGTTCATATCAGAGATTGTTTTAGATCATCTGCATAAAGGGGATGTTTATTTTCTAATATTTTCTACGTTGAAAATTAGGAAACCTAGTAAACTGCACTTTGAGGAACACCTGAGCTAGACTGGAATGGCATAGAGTTATGACCATTGAATATAACATGGACAAGTCATTTAGTGAGATATGATTTTAGCCATAGGCATATAAAGTCTCATCAACCTAGCTAGAGGATGAGAGTGGGATTTCATGGTCAGAATCGAATGCATGCATGTATAGTCTGTGTGTAGTATACACTATGTACCGTAATGTAACTCAAGCACCTCATCCAATGTAGTCGACACATAACCGACATATCTATAGGTGAGATTGAGAGTTGTGTATGTTTCACTGACTTTGTTATGAAAGAGAAGAGTAAGTTTCTTTCGACTTAAAAATGGTTAAAAGCGAGTATGTTCATTTTTGGCGGGTCGTCGCGGTTTTTTGCGGTTTTCGTATAACTAACTAAAGATAACAACTTCGTCTCTTCGGCAGAGTTGTAGTACTCGACGTCCTCTATAACTAAGTTGAAGATAGTTACACTGTCAAAACTTTTCAACATTTTTGTGTTGGTATTTCTGGTAATATACTATGAAATTCACGGATTACCGTGAATTCCGTATATTACCAGAAATACCAACACAAAAATATTGAAAAGTTTTGACAGTGTATCTCTATCTCTTATCAGTTTCGCGAAAAGCGCGAAAAATGCTAAGAAAAAAAAGTTTTATATAAATTTTGCTTTTTTAATTGCGCGATTTGCGCGAATCTGATAAGAGATAAGAGATAACTGTCTTCAACTTAGCTATAGAAGACGTCGAGTACTACAACTCTGCTGGAGATACCATGTAGTTATCTCTTATCAGTTGCGTGAAGACCGCGGAGGCTAGACGGTACTACAACATACTCTACTTTAACGCCAACAGAATCATCAGAAAACATACTCGCCTTTTCAAAAATATAAATCGAAGAAAAAAACATACTCCACTCTCAATCTCACCCATAGATATGTAGTAAACACAAATTTGTGTTGGTCGATTTATTCTTGACATGTTGGTTTGGTGTAAATTGGGGATCTATTACTATTGAAGACAAATATTCGTAATTTTCTCAAAAACGATTGCCATGGGATGGGCCATACAAACTTGTTTCTCTCTTTTCTAACTGGAAACATCAGATTCATCTCCTTTTTAGCATTACATGAAATGTAAGGGCTACTAATCTGGTTTTTTTTTTTGGTAAAAAAAGATTTCAAGGATTAAAGAGACCTTCTATTTTATATTCAAATTTTGTATAAAAACCTGTACTTGGTGTAACATTTTTTAAAAATGAAATAACGTTAACATGTTGTCATTCATTTTTAAAATAACTGAGAAAGGTTATTTGTTGTGAAACAAATAATCTGTACCACCATTCTTATTTTGACCTACCTTTGAAATTGTGTTTTTAACATCATTTTTCGTGATATTGGTTGAGTTTTCGGTTGTTGTTATGTTAAGTGTACGGCCTGATGAACATTTGCATGTAGATCTGAAGAATGTGTTGAATAGCTCACAAATTCCCATCGATGATGATTCAGAACGACTATAGGTTTTAAAATGTCAATTAAATGGCTACAGCATTTACCTTAAAGCCTTTTGTGTATTGATATTTGTTAACCTTGCGAGTAAGTTGGTAACTTGGTCTCCACTGTAAACACGAAAAAAGCACTAATTTGAAGGGAGAATTTGTCGAAATTGACACGAAATGATTATTTTCCTTCAGTTCAACTAATGAGCTACGATAATATCTTCTCTTATTCGAATTTATATAGCTATGTCGATGGGCGAAGATGTTTGAAAGGACATCAATCTCTGCATTGCTATAAAACAAATTAAATACATTTAACATGCATGTTATATGCATGTTATTTGTCAAATAAATATTTAAGAATATGGCAGCTACGTTAGAAAGAATGTTACAAAAAAAAAATAACGTACACGTAATGCGCTTCAACCAAAATAAATGGTGAATAAACTCATAAATCGACCAATTATTCTTTGCAAATGCTCAGAATGGAACACTTTGTTGAAGATTCTACACCTATAAATACGTTTTTTATATTTTAGAACTAGTTTGCAACACAAAACCTAAATGACCATTAATGGTTAAGTCATAACTGAAAGGCCATATAAAGTCAATATCGATAATAATTAACAAAATCAGTGTCGATCATCGATTATACATGCATCACATTACATTATTTACGCTAATGTTTTCCTCATCTTAGTTCATTCCATTTGAGTTCTGAAAATGAAAATAGTAAGTACAAATTAATCAAATATGAATCAACACGATATTCCCATGCAAAATAACACATCGGTTAAATGAGCTAAAACAGACCGTTAGACAGTTTATTATACAGAGACTTATGCTGCCGTAAGAATGTACCGAGCCAATGGATGGTGAGTTTCGCTTCGAATATTTTCGGCTAATTCTTATCTCTCCTTTCGAACTTTTTTTTTTCGTTGTTATTTCATTGAGTAGTATAGTAAACCTTAGATATCTTTCCAAAAAGCTAAAAACCATGAGTTTTTGTTCGAAAATACACTGACAATGGTCATTGGCCATTACTCAATTCCATGCATGGAATTATGAATCAGCCTTTATTTTGATGTTAGTTTGCAGAAAATTTCGACCAATTTTTATAACGAGGAAAAAAAAAAGAGAGTTCAATTCAGAGAAAAACAACTAATCATTTTAATCAAAATGCTTGTTTCCCGACAACCGATTATTTAATTTACAAGTCGAAATCATTTATTATAAAAATTCTTCTTTGACAGCATCAACTTGAGGGCATATTTTTGAATAGTTTATTTCTTTCAATGAAATTTTTCAATCAAGTACACTTTGAAAATTCGTCAATTTTGATGTTGAATAAATAAATAATTGTGCGCAAATGCTAACCTACGTATGCATGCTGAGTATGCTTATAATACACTGGCGTGTTGATGTTTATTCTTTTTGCCTACAAAAATGACTGTTGGTGGTTTTTCGGGCGTTTGAATGGAACGGTAATTGTTGGTGATCTTTTTATTCTCCGCATCGATCATTTCACGGAATACAGCAACCTTTGAGAATGCACATGAGTGATTAAACATCAATGAAAAAATAACATTTGTTTTCTTTCTAATTCACAAACCTGTTGCTTTGACACAATCACTGGTTTTTTATATATGATCCATGTGACAACCTTATCAAAGGTTCCCGTTGTCAATGATCCTTTGTACGTGAAATAATTGCTATCCAACTCTTGTTTCGACATCCAAAGCAACGAATCTGGAATGGATATGTGTTCATCAGCGAAATTGTCTGAATTTTTTATTTTTTTGTTTACAAAATTTGACAAAAAACGAGCATTATAAATTGAGAAAACGAGCATTACAGAAGTGTATCAATAATAAAACGAATTACATAGGTAATCCAAACTTTTCCGCTCCGCAGCAATTTATTTTACCTCCCGCTTAATATTTAACCAAAATTTCAATGTACCCTTTTTCATAGCATTTTTGACCTTAAAATATAACTATTACGACCATGTTCCATACAAAAGTGTCATTTTCGAAAAAAAATTCTAAAATTTCAAGAAATGTTGATTTCGGACTAAATTTATGGGCAAGTAGGTGTTCGGTTGTTCACAGACTCCCATTATTTTTGCAAAAAAATGGCAGTTTGCCTTGATCGAAACCCTGAAAAATGCTTTTTTCGGGTACTTCCCGTACAAAAGTGTCGTTTTTCAAGGTTTTTCAGGTCCTCAGTCGGAGGCTTATGATACAAAATTGGTAAATCAGAATGGGCTCAAAATCAATCCGCAGCTTTGTCTCGACATGCCAAAACTTTTGGCTTTTACAGATCTCAATTATCTTGCCAACTTTTTGAGATAATCGGCGAACAAAAAACGCGAACGCGGACGACGCACATTTTTACACATTTTTCATAGTAAACAACGTATTATTGGCGGCAGATAGGTCTTGATCGATAGGATTTGTTCCCATCTACATAGCCTAGTATACAGATATGTGCTTTTTGAAGTTTGGCATGACGTTATAGTGGTCCGAAAGAGGAGATGTCATGAAATTTTTGCTAGTAAAACCAATACTTTTCCATACAAACAAAGTTTGCGGAAGAGCAATACAGTTGCAAAAACGCTATTTTTTGTCTTCTCTTTCAAAAAGTGGCAACAGGAATCAATGAAAAGACTGTGAATTACCTGAATCAATGGATGATTCTGTATCTGGGTCGATTATATATGGAATTTCGTTGGAAATTTTCGAGAACGGAATATTGTTTGCGTTTTTCTTGACTTGAATGAGGAAGGCGATGACAACGAGACCGTTCTTGTATTTAAGTGCCTCCGCACAATCGCCATATTTCGAATTGTAGTGCACCAAATGCGCTTCCATTGCATATCTACACAAAGTTTTGAAGAAATGGAAAAAAAGAGTGGAAAAAGCGAGGACATTTAGAAAGTGAAGAAAAAGAATTCCATCTCATTTGCT
>NW_022602109.1:0-1743 GCF_009176505.1 Sitodiplosis mosellana | reverse complement strand
TTTGTCAAACTAGTGTGTGCATTTATTATAACCATCGGTTGCTTTGGAGCGCAATAAAAATGGCGAAAACTAAGTTCAACATTTTTGACCGTTCCGCATTGTTTAATGCCAACGGATGTGTCTTCCTCTTCTTCTTCGTCTTCGTCTTCTTCGGTACAATTTTCCAACTCGTTTTTTGTGTGCGTCTCTTTTTTCACTCTCTCTCTCTCTTTGTGTGTGTGTCTCTTGTGCGCTTCAACGTCATCATATATGTTATTTGAAGCATTTGCGCTGGGGCCATGACCAGACACATCGAATTTCCAACATACATAAAACCAAGCACTATGGAACTTTAAAGTTTTAAAACGTCTTTCGCCTTTAGAACACATAGACAGAGAGAGAGAGAGATACTAAAGAACCCTTTCTCAAACGCTCACGTCCCAAACCGAAAAAGGACGATGCAAGATTCTTCAGATAAGCAAATCGAGATCATTTTCTATGCAAAAACTTTTTATGCTTTTATGCGCTCCTTTTTCAATATCTTCTCTTTCTCTCTCTCTCTTACTGCATATCTTGTCACTTGTTCGACTTGTGAGCTATGTTCGTGTATTTGCCGAGCTAAAGCAGTTAGATTTAATATAGATAGGCGATAGCAGCCAAACGAACGACCGAAAGAGAAACAGACGAAGATTGTCTAAGCACGTTGGTCGAGAAAGAGATGCACAGAAGAAAAAAGCAGTCGAATGATTTATAGCAAACAATCTATCTTTCATAGTAATAAGGGAATATTGGCGAAGCTTTCTCACACACAGAGCTGAAAAAAACGTACTGCGCAGCGTACAAGCGACAGCAAGAGTAAGAGAAAAAAGTGAGTGTAACAAAGTTAAAAAACTGAACATTACATACGAAATGCTATCGCATCACCAATTTGACACAGATGGAGAACTTGGTTTCGCCGCTTGTTTTAAGCAATCAAAATGCCGCGCGATACATTCTAATATTGTTGGTGAAAATGTCGTCACCGTGCTACTGTTTCTGCTGGCTTCATCCAAACTAATGGTTTTTTTTAGCTTGGTTTCAACGCTTCGCTGCGCTCGCTGCTCCCAAAGTGTAATGAGAATATGTGGGAAATTGTTGTTTGTGTCGAGGAATTTCCTTCCTTCCCATAGTCTTCTCGCCTCTTCTGTCCCTGTCTCTTTCGCTCGTTTCTCCCATTCTTCTGACTTTTTTTCTGTCGTTTTTGTTGATGATGGAACTTTGCTCTCTTTTCCTTTGTTATTTTTCGTGAACTAACTGACAACGAGAGTAATTTATAACTTTTCTTTAGTATTTAACCGGTTTGAGTGCAGGCAACACGAGATGTTGCTATATTTGAGTTGACATCATTCGTCGGTCTACTCCTTTTTCATATGCACATGTTGTTGTTTGGTTGTATCGTTTCTTCCGTTTTCGGCTGCTGTCGAAACGATGCGAAAACAACATTTTCATTTTTTTTTCTCTTCATGTCAGGAAAAATACACACACACACTCGATACGATCACACGTCCCATATAAGCGTTGAACGTGCCGGAATACGTGTGTACGGCCATATAAATGAAGAAAAATGATGGCAAATACGTCGCTACTTTACATTTCACCGATAATAAATTTGAGGCTTTAATTATTCAAGCCATGCACTTTCAAAATTCAGCGGCCCAACATTTCACATTCCGAATGTGAAACACCGCTTTATTATTGACACATTGCATATTATTAATTTGATTT
>NW_022602108.1:0-1816 GCF_009176505.1 Sitodiplosis mosellana | reverse complement strand
TTTGTCAAACTAGTGTGTGCATTTATTATAACCATCGGTTGCTTTGGTGCGCAATAAAAATGGCAAAAACTAAGTTCAACATTTTTGACCGTTCCGCATTGTTTAATGCCAAAGGATGTGTCTTCCTCTTCTTCGTCTTCGTCTTCTTCGGTACAAATTTCCAACTCGTTTTTCATGTGCGCGTCTCTTTTTTCACTCACTCACTCTCTCTCTCTCTCTCTCTCTCTCTCTCTCTCTCTCTCTCTCTCTCTCTTTGTGTGTGTGTCTCTTGTGCGCTTCAACGTCATCATATATGTTATTTGAAGCATTTGCGCTGGGGCCATGACCAGACACATCGAATTTCCAGTTACATACATAAAACCAAGAACTATGGAACTTTAAAGTTTTAAAACGTCTTTCGCCTTTAGAACACATAGACAGAGAGAGAGAGAGAGAGAGAGAGAGAGAGAGAGAGAGAGATACTAAAGAACCCTTTCTCAAACGCTCACGTCCCAAACCGAAAAAGGACGATGCAAGATTCTTCAGATAAGCATATCGAGATCATTTTCTATGCAAAAACTTTTTATGCTTTTATGCGCTCCTTTTTCAATATCTTCTCTTTCTCTCTCTCTCTTACTGCATATCTTGTCACTCGTTCGACTTGTGAGCTATGTTCGTGTATTTGCCGAGCTAAAGCAGTTAGATTTAATATAGATAGGCGATAGCAGCCAAACGAACGACCGAAAGAGAAACAGACGAAGATTGTCTAAGCACGTTGGTCGAGAAAGAGATGCACAGAAGAAAAAAGCAGTCGAATGATTTATAGCAAACAATCTATCTTTCATAGTAATAAGGGAATATTGGCGAAGCTTTCTCAAACACAGAACTGAAAAAAAACGTGCTGCGCAGCGTACAAGCGACAGCAAGAGTAAGAGAAAAAAGTGAGTGTAACAAAGTTAAAAAACTGAACATTACATACGAAATGCTATCGCATCACCAATTTGACACAGATGGAGAACCTGGTTTCGCCGCTTTATTTAAGCAATCAAAATGCCGCGCGATACATTCTAATATTGTTGGTGAAAATGTCGTCACCGTGCTACTGTTTCTGCTGGCTTCATCCAAACTAATGGTTTTTTTTAGCTTGGTTTCATCGCTTCGCTGCGCTCGCTGCTCCCAAAGTGTAATGAGAATATGTGGGAAATTGTTGTTTGTGTCAAGAAATTTCCTTCCTTCCCATAGTGTTCTCGCCTCTTCTGTCCCTGTCTCTTTCGCTCGTTTCTCCCATTCTTCTGACTTTTTTTCTGTCGTTTTTGTTGATGATGGAACTTTGCTCTCTTTTCCTTTGTTATTTTTCGTGAACTAACTGACAACGAGAGTAATTTATAACTTTTCTTTAGTATTTAACCGGTTTGAGTGCAGGCAACACGAGATGTTGCTATATTTGAGTTTACATCATTCGTCGGTCTACTCCTTTTTCATATGCACATGTTGTTGTTTGGTTGTATCGTTTCTTCCGTTTTCGGCTGCTGTCGAAACGATGCGAAAACAACATTTTCATTTTTTTTTCTCTTCATGTCAGGAAAAATACACACACACACTCGATACGATCACACGTCCCATATAAGCGTTGAACGTGCCGGAATACGTGTGTACGGCCATATAAATGAAGAAAAATGATGGCAAATACGTCGCTACTTTACATTTCACCGATAATAAATTTGAGGCTTTAATTATTCAAGCCGTGCACTTTCAAAATTCAGCGGCCCAACATTTCACATTCCGAATGCGAAACACCGCTTTATTATTGACACATTGCATATTATTAATTTGATTT
>NW_022602107.1:0-1377 GCF_009176505.1 Sitodiplosis mosellana | reverse complement strand
ATTGCTCCAAACTATTTTGCCCCATCTCCTTCAATAACGGGTCTACGGCCCTTTACTCTCATAAAATTTTAGCCTGGTACAAAGGGCGGTGTTCCTTTTTGTTTCGTACGATGTTTATCAATAAGACTTATACCGTGGAACAGTGGGGCGTAGTGAGTATGTCGATAATATCAAGGTTGACCTGCCTTTCAGGGTGTAAACGGGATGTTATAGGGGTGAGTAATTTTTTCAATACCGACACATTGTTGGTCAAGAAATAAACCATTTAGTGGATAATTATGTATGGACGAAGTATTCAGGACGTTGCATAATATCTTGGGTGAGGTCGCCCTCCACAGTTTGGCCCGAAAGAGGGCCAAAAAATGCACAAAATCACCAAAACAAACATATGAGGCATGTTTGACCCTTTTTTTGGCCAAAGGGATGGAGGGCGACCTCACCCAAGATATTATGCAACGTCCTGAACACTTCGTCCATACATAGTTATCCACTAAATGGTTTATTTCTTGACCAACAATGTGTCGGTATTGAAAAAATTACTCACCCCTATAACATCCCGTTTACACCCTGTAGGGCAGGTCAACCTTGATATTATCGACATACTCACTACGCCCCACTGTTCCACGGTATAAGTCTTATTGATAAACATCGTACGACACAAAAAGGAACACCGCCCTTTGTACCAGGCTAAAATTTTATGAGAGTAAAGGGACGTAGACCCGTTATTGAAGGAGATGGGGCAAAATAGTTTGGAGCAATATTGTTCTCCTTGGAACGCTGTACAACTTTGTTGAACATACCCAAGTGATAGCCCCAGCCCCAGCCCCAGAAAATGGGTATAATATGATTTTTTTACCCAAAAAATAACATTTCTTCATATAACGGTATTTTTCATTTACTATGAACAAATGGAAATATTATGTATACCTTTGGATAGGTATTCATGAGTACTACAACTCTGACCCAAGGAGTATTGCCCTACCTCCCATAGTTAGGGAGCTATGGCCCTGGGAAGTGATACCTTTATCTTGGGGTTGCAAACATATTCCCAATTTTAACCCCTTTCCTCACAATTTAGGGGCTGGGTATCTATATATAATTTATCTACACACAATACCCTTTAAGATGATATGCATTAGAACTTTGTACAAAATGGCCCAAGCTCCATACAAAACGGGACACGGTTCTTTGCAAAAATGAATCATGAGTTCTAAATATGCAAAAGTTCATTTAATTCATTTAATTTAAATGCAAAAGTGAAACATGAATTTACATGGACAGCATAGGAGGTTCATGGTATACTTTTGCGTATTCAGAACTCATGATTCACTTTTGCAAAGAACCGTGTCCCGTTTTGTATGGAGCTTGGGCCATTTT
>NW_022602106.1:0-6603 GCF_009176505.1 Sitodiplosis mosellana | reverse complement strand
AGATCGAACATTTTGCATGCGCTTCTTCTGCTTTCCATGGTGCTTAACAAACAGACGCTTATCAATTTTTGCATCGTTGTGGCTGGCCAAGTATGCGGCGATCAGCAAAAACTTGGTGTAGTGTGGTAACTCCAATTTTTGTACTTCGGCTTTGGTCGACGACATCACAACGCCGTTATGATCAAGGTCCTTGGTCTGAAGAGAGAGAGAGAGAGAGAGAGAGAAATGTTTGGTAATTATTCATTTTGAATAGAAAAATCGATTCTCGGGAATGCTTTCAATTCGAAAAATCTCGTGTTCTCAATGCCAAAAACTACTTACACTGTTTATGGTGTTCTTCTGTTCAACACGGCAATAGATTGAGTTCATCGCCATTTTGAATGGTAATTTCATGTGTTCCCATAATTTGCGCAGCTCATTTTCCTGAGTATCACCGTCAATGACTGGTTTACAGTAGATCGGGAAGTTGGCGTTGCTCAGGTACACAAGCTCTTTGGCATTTCGGCAAATGGCGAAAAATGTGTCAAGGAATATGTTGAAGTAACCAATAAAGAAACGTTCGTCGAGTTCGGATAGAATTACCAAGCGTTTCGTTCGCAGCTCCTCATCTGAGTCACCCTCGTTGATGATTTCGGCCATGCTTCTTCGCAGATGATTGATTTGTTTCATCAAAATTTTCAATAAATCAGTTTTCCCATACTGGTCACATTGAATGGTTATTGTAGGCACCAAACCCTGTTTACCCACGTAGTTCAACAGTGTTTGCGATCCGATCAGAATACAGGAAATATTTATCGTTGGCACAAATTGATTGAGTCGCATCATGATCGGCAAAATGTTGGCCTCGATGTCGTGTAATCGGTCGAAATTCTTCAAAACCACCACATATGATTTATTCGAATCGATTCCATTCAATGTGTCCACGAAGTCTTCAGCACTGTCACAATTGGCGTAGTTTTCAAAATTGTTGTTCGGGCTCAATTTATGGCCACTGAGACTGTTGACGATGGCTTCAAAGTACATTTTCGATGTGTAACACTCGATGCAATCGATATAAGCGTATACAATGTCCATGTGATCGAGAAATCTTAGCAAAGTGGCCGTTTTCCCCGTTCCAGACGCACCGCTAATAAACACCGACGATGGAAATGAATGCGACTGATGACCATACAACTGAAACAATTCTTTCAAATAAGATTCACGCCCCGGAAACTCCTCCAGTATTTGCTCCATTTTCCACTGATTTTTATTTTATTTTTGCACCAAAAACGTAGATTCGAATTTGGTTGGTATTTGAAATAAGAATTTGTTGTTTACTTATTAAAGCTTGACAGGAATTTCTCACTGCTACTTGTCAGCTGTTCGCGCCAAAAATGCACGAACCAAGAATGAATCGTACGTTCAACAGCTGCGCGTAATGACAGTCAGAGAAACGGAATTTTATTACTTTTTTTATACTTTTGAAATTTTATACTCGCTTTTTCTCTTTGGAAATATTCGAAAAACTCTTTAATGATGCTCAACATATATTTTTTTCCATTATTTTCCACTCAACAATTGGCATACACACAAACGTGGGAACATACCCACATGAATCGTTTGTTGTGTTTGTGAAACATTTACTTTGTTTTGCTTTCTCTGCTCTGCAATGACACATAACCTACAATTCGATTAGTACATAATCATGCTATTGAAAGTAGTGAACGTTTTTGCTTTGGTAATTTTTCTAATATCATTAGAAAATGCCTACGGTTGGAAGTTATTTTCGAAAGGACACCGGAGCGGTGGCAATTTGATTCCACCACATAAAAATGTATCACGTGAACAGCTTCCACCAGATCAGTGGTTTGACCAGAAACTCGATCATTTTTCCGATAACAACAATGAACTTTGGAAACAGGTATTACGCATCAGTTTTATAAATGTAAATTGCATCAGTTCGAATTGATAGATTCAATTTCGTTTTTTTTAAACAACCATTGATTTTAGAATTTTTTCTTCTTAATAAAATCGAAATTTTTTATTGATAATTCATTTGTTTCAGCGTTATTTTGTGAATGATACGTTTTATAAAAGGGGTGGACCAGTGTTTTTGATGATCGGCGGCGAAGGTGAGGCATCACCGATTTGGATGGTTCAAGGCGCCTGGATTCATTATGCCCGTGAATTGAATGCTCTCTGCTTTCAAGTGGAACATCGATTCTATGGAAAGAGTCGTCCAACTAAGTAAATATCGCTTCATCAATGTATTTTTTTTAGATCCAAATCATGACAAAACATTATCATTCGGCTCGTCTATTTTGAAATTACTAACATTTATTATTCACATTTTCAGAGATTTATCGGTTGAAAGCCTAAAGTATCTCTCGTCCGAACAAGCTCTTGCCGATTTGGCCAATTTTATTGAAGCCATCAATGCTAAATACAAGTTGGATGCGGATGTAAAATGGATTGCATTCGGCGGTTCGTATCCTGGATCACTTGCGGCTTGGGTTCGTGAAAAATATCCAAATCTCATTTACGGATCGGTGAGCACAAGCGGTCCATTGTTGGCTAAAGCTGACTTTTATGGTAATTTTGCACTTGAATAAAGTATTCTGAACTTTCATCGATTTTTTACCAACCGATTTGCTTATCAAAAATTGCGTTATCATTTTTGTTTTTGCACCAGAATACTACAATGTCGTAAATGCATCACTGGCAACGTATTCAGAGGAGTGTGTGACTGCCGTTCAAAAGTCCATTGAACAAGTTGAGATTTTGTTGCGTCATATGATCGGACAAAGAAGTCTAAACGTTAAATTCAAGTATGATCTTTGTACTTTGTTTCTACATTGGTTAATATCAAAATAACTCATAATCCTTCTCCTCTCCATAGGCTCTGTGATCCAATTGAAAAATCTATTGAAAATATAATGGATATTTCGAATTTCTTTGAGAGTCTTGCTAGCAATTTTGCCGGCGTCGTGCAGTACAACAAAGATAACAGCCCACATGCATCACTCACCATTGATGATGTTTGTAATGTAATGGTGAATACCTCGATTGGTGCACAAATCGACCGTTTGGCAGAAGTGAATACATTGCTTCTCAAACAAGGCAACCAAACATGCCTCGATTACAAATATGACAAAATGGTCAAGCTGATGCAAAACACATCTTGGGACTCAGATGAAGCCAATGGAGGTGAGCATTTAAAAATATCCCATATAAAACTTTAAAGATACTAGCAAGAGAAAAGAAATAACACATTCTCATTTCCCGAACTCATTGCCCACAGAAATCCAATGGACCTATCAAACATGCAACGAATTCGGTTTCTACCAAACATCAGATGATAAGCAACGAATTTTCGGCGATCGTTTCCCATTGGTGTTCTTTGTGAAACAATGCACGGATTTCTACGGCCGAGATTTTGATGCTGATTATCTGTTCAATTCGATCAATAAAACAAACAAATTCTATTTCGGTTTAAAACCGAACACAACGAATGTTCTCTACGTCCATGGATCAATTGATCCATGGCACGCGTTGGGATTGATTGAATCAGATGATCCAAAATTGCCAACCATTTACATCGAAGGAACAGCCCACTGTGCCAATATGTACGAGCCAAAAGACAGCGATTTTCCTCAACTCAAGCAAGCTCGCGAGAAGATTCGCGAATTCCTACGCGTTTTGATCAGCGACGATAGCACCAATGACATTTAATCACATGCCACAGCCGTGGAAAGTGAAAATTTACCATATCATCGAGTCTCTCTGTAAAAAAAAACCATACCGAAATCCTTGTGATGCCAAATAATGTCTCTTTATTCAGAAATCGAAACGAAAAGACTCATCTATGCCTTTTTTTAAGTTATGAATAAAATGTTTTATTAGAAATCAATTTTTCCGGCTGTTGTTTGTTTTCGAAGATCTGGTGCATTTGTGACTTTTCGGTGTATGTCTATCAGCTGCAATTGGTGGACATTCAAAGATTTGCAGATCCTTTTTCGATCGATTTGATTCGACATGTTTGATATCTTCTTTACTACGCAACCAACCTGAGTTATTACAAGGCTTTAAATTTCACTTAAAAAAAACATTTTTATATATATTTTTTTTAATGTTGAATTTATGTGAAGAGAAAAATAAGGAAACTAAACAAGCAAATAAAAATTTACACAACAAAAACAAAATTATTGAGAAGAAAACAAATTAGAACTCAATGAATGCGTTTCATTAGTTTATTTTGAGCAGCTTTCGATATGCAACTAAATTCATTGAAATACTAACGTTATCTCCAAAATGATGCACGTTAGGACGCTGAATGATGGGTCGCCGGATGTTGACACAATCTCACGATCAGAACAATTGAATTGTAAAGATGCAAATGGCGAGATACGCTCTTTCAGAGCGGTTATGAGATGTTTTGTTGCGTAGCATCGATACTCCGAATTCGAATTCGGCCCTCATTTCCGCCAAAAACAAGTGAAGAATTATTCATTTGAATCAAACATTTGGACATAAGCAATTGTGTTTCTTTTTAAATTTTCATGATGTTCAATCCATCAAAAGAGAACACAACGGCCACAACCGGCATTTTTGGCACCACAATGTACGAAAGTTCCTGTGTTTTCATCCAAATTCATACCGATTCATAGCTTGCCGTTGCAAGAAGAGACGAGAAATTCCTAAATATATTTGAATTTTTCCAAATTTACCAAAGGAAATCTAAACATTTATTCAACTGAAGACTCATTCTAACTTCGGAGAGGCGGATAATAAACGATGCAGCTGTCGCATGTTCGAGAGTGAACACAAGACATGTGTGTGATGCATATACATTTTAAAAGCAGCTGCTTCATTTCCCCTCATACATACATTGAATGTTCAATTCACTCATCGAACGAGCAATGAGCATGTGGTAAACTCAGTCGTCGTTTCGCTTCCGACGCTAAAACAACATTCATAGTTCAGCAGCGATGGCTCTTTTGCTCAAATCGATTTTATTTCTCCAAAGTTGTAGTTGTTCCAGAAAATTTACACATATTTTTCTCAACTCAAACGTAAGTTAAAGTCAATCTAGTTCCAGTTTTGAATAAAGTGTGTGTGTTTTTAAGACCCAAGAATGTATGGAATGAGACTTCAGGCGAAAATTGAATATAAACCATATATAAGCGTCTATCGTTCTTCCTCGTTTCAATATAAAAAGGATTTCGGCAAAAAATTTGGACTGATTGCCTATGCATTTCCATATTTCATTTATTTTGTCTTGAATTTTCAAATTTCCATTCGAAATATGATTGATTTAGTGATTTTTCTACAATTTTTTACGTTCACTAATGTGGCGTCATTCCGAGTTTTGAGTGTGTAGAGTGTATGTGTGTGTATATATGTGCATATGTGAAACGAGCAAAGGGGAAACGTATACGCAAGCGTATGTGCGCGTTTTCGCTACATATGTGAACGGAATGTGTATATGATACGTAAGAAAATTTTCAGGGCTGCGTAATTCTTTCAATTTTCTACTTTTCATTCATTTGTTTGAAAACCTTTCTATAAAAGACTATAAAAGACGCAAAACTTTGATTCTCGTCTTTGATTCTGCAGAAAATATCAATAAAAAAAATCTAAAAAAAAATTTAATATTTTTTTTCCATACAGAATGTTCCAAAATCAATAGCAAGGGAATAAAAGTTGGGGAAAAAAAATTTGGTCCCATACGGATTCGAACTTTGGTTGAAAAAATACATCGGAACAGAGCAAAAAAGGGCGCAAATGCATATAAGGTACTATAAGGCACTATGCATTTTGATGGTTGGGGGTTACCCTTTCCCCCCAGCAGATGCTGATTGAATCACCGGGCAAAGTCATTGAATCAACATCTGGTTGGCACTGAGTCCCGGTCAGACTTAAGGTCACTTTGAGCTCAACGGCTAACCCGCCGCCGTTATCTGTACATTGATGGTAATGATTGCCAACGCTCTACCATCTAATCTAAGCTGTGCTGACCGATGATAAAAGTGCGCTTGGTATGCAACATATGTTTTGACAGGTTTTCGAGCATTTGCACGGTTTAAATCAGTTGCATTTGCGTATTGACACCAAATAAAATGATGTTTGCATCGAATCATATCCAAAATGTGTTTTATTTCCTCATTATTTTATGAAAAGCAATTTAAATTGGAAAAATATTTATTATTTTCAGCAATTTTCCTTCTACTTCTCCAAAAGAAACAAACGTTTGTTCACCCGATGACCGAAAAGCTTAGCCAAAGTTGGCGTTTCAGTAGTGTCAAAGCTGAAAAATAAATACATTGATTTAAATATGCCTATTTTTGGTATGGAAATTTTTTCTTCAATTTTTGAAAATAAAAGCAATTCAAAACGAAGAAGAAAACAATTTTCGTTTCAAAAATTATTCATTTAAAATTGCAAATGCATAGAGAACTGTAACCAATAAAGTTGAGGACTTTAAAGCAATGCGATAGATGACGCCACTGGTACGGGCGCCAAATATTGTAGTAATCAAAGAGAAAGACTCATTTTTCAACTTTTTTTTTGCATTTTTAATGCACCAAAATAAATGTTTAATTAACTCAATGCTGGTTGTGTGTA
>NW_022602105.1:6123-13460 GCF_009176505.1 Sitodiplosis mosellana | reverse complement strand
TTATGATATAATAATAACATCCAAATCGTAAAGACGGTCGGATGTCTCCATTCTATTTACTCAGTTGGTTTCGAACAAATCATCTTCGGATCGAAAATATCTATGGGTGAGATTGAGAGTAGTGTATGTTTGATTGACTTTGTTACGAAAGAGAAGAGCAAGTTTCTGTCGACTTAAAAATGGTTAAAAGCGAGTATGTTCGTTTTTAGCGGGTCCTCGCGGTTTTCCACGGTTCCCGCGGAACTGATAAGAGATAACAACTTGGTGTCTTCGGCAAAGTTGTAGCACTCGAGGTCTTCTATAACATCGCTGAAAACAGTTATCTCTTATCTCTTATCAGTTCCGCGAAAAGCGCGAAAAATGATAAGAAAAAAAAAGTTCTATATAAAATTTGCTTTTTTATGTGCGCGATTTGCGCGCAACTGATAAGAGATAAGAGATAACTGTCTTCAGCTTAGTTATAGAAGACCTCAAGTACTACAACTTTGACGAAGACACCATGTTGTTATCTTTTATCAGTTGCGTGAAAACCATGAAGACCGCGGAGGCTAGACGGTACTACAACATACTCTACTTTAACGCCAACGGAATCATCAGAAAACATACTCGCCTTTTCAAAAATATAAATCGAAGAAAAAACATACTCCACTCTCAATCTCACCCATAGATATGTTTACCTTTTTCACGTATATAGACTGCAATTGGCCGTATGTTTGTACACTCATTTTCGACTTTGCCGAATGGAAGGTGTTTATATATTTTGAGCGAAATACTTCCTCAGGACGGTCGCTAAAAATAATTGCTCGTTTGCTTTCTTTCAAATGACGCAGTTGGATAGACAGTTCTTTCTAGATGGAAAACATTTTGCATGCATCTATCGCAAACAATTGAATAAACAAAATCTAATCCAAATTTAGGTAGTCTAGACGCTAGCCATGTGCATCGATTATCGAACATATTGTTCTGCAATGATTTCGAGGTGAAACTAAAAGTTCCCGTTGCTGTCGTTCCTCTCACTATCATCCGCCAAGAGAATAGCGACGAATCGTTGCCATAGGCCATGGCCGGGAAAATATAAAGACTCAACCGTCTTCTGAGTCAGTATTAGAACTATATGCGCACGTACATATGCTAAATGTGCTTGGCTATATCAGGTTACTTGATTGATTTAATTTGAGGTAACTTGATTCGATGGTTTTGATACCAAAAACAGCGAAGAGATGTGGAAGTGCAATAAGGTTCCATTCGCATTGGTGAACAATTTTGATCAAAAAGCCAATTGGTTAGATCTAAACTTTAATATTAGGTGAATTCAGACAGACATTGTCGACACTTAAATCTATTAAATTGCTTTGCATGTTTATTTTAGTTGGATCAACATTTGAACATAACTAACACCTCATTTCTTGATCAACATAAATGATGTCATAATCTCTAACATTTAAATTGGCTCCGTTGTCGATGAGTATTTTGGTTATATTGTAATACTGCAGTTCGTCGTTTTTTCCATTTGCAAAATCTTCACCTTTTCCTATGGCAAAATTCAAAAGTAAGCAAAAGTAACGGTATTTGCTAATAAATTAAAGTGTGACCTAATTCGTCAGTGGATTGAATTTAGTATACAAATGCTACAGAGTTTTCAGAATTAGTCCATAGTGTTGTGTGAAATTAGTTTCAACCTTTTTTCGCTGCCCAATGAATCGGACACCGATCAAAATCATCTCCAATGTCCAAATCAGCTCCATTTTCGACTAATAATCTAACGATTTCCACGTAACCTGATCAGAAAAATCAATAAATTCAGTTGTACTTGTTGTTTTGAATTTAGAAACAATATCTAAAAAGCATTCATAAGACCTGTATGAACCGCGACATGCAGTGGTGTATTATCATCCTCTTCTACAGCATCAATATCAGCGTCGTGTTCGATGAGAAATTTTACGGCATCCGTTTGTCCGAAAAAAACTTCAGAATGAAGTGGTGTTCCCTTTCCAAGATCTTTTGCATCGATTTCAGCATAGAGGTGTCAACGGACAAAATTTTGTCCGTCCGTCCGTCCGAACATTTTTTGAAAAAATTCGGACGTCCGGTCCGAATGTCCGAAAACCGAATTTTTTTTTCGGACGTCCGGTCCGAATGTCCGAATTTTTTTTTCGGACGGACGGACGGACGGGGGGTTTGTCCGAACTTTTCAAATTTTTTCGGACGTCCGAAGATTTTTCGGACGTCCGTAAAATTTCCGGACGTCCGAACAATTTCCGGACGTCCGAAAAAACTTCGGACGTCCGAAAAAAATTCAAAGCCAAAAAAAATATTCGAGCCAAAAAATAATTCAAAAGAAAATTTTCCCGGCTCCAATGATTTCCTTCTAATCCCACAATTGATCCGTTGCGACAAACAAATTCCCTCAGAATATTTTAGTTTCAAAGTGCAACAACCAACGTAAAAACGTTTACCAAAAAGTGTAAACCAACTAATATACAAACTAATATATTTTCTTTTGAATTTTTTTTGGCTCGATTATTTTTTTTGGCTTTGAATTTTTTTCGGACGTCCGGAAATTCTACGGACGTCCGAAAAAACTTCGGACGTCCGAAAAAATTTGAAAAGTTCGGACAAAACCCCTTGTCCGTCCGTCCGTCCGAAAAAAAATTCGGACATTCGGACCGGACGTCCGAAATTTTTTTTTGGTTTTCGGACATTCGGACTGGACGTCCGAAAAAAAATTTCGGTTTTCGGACATTCGGACCGGACGTCCGATTTTTTTTTTCGGTTTTTGGACGGACGGACACTATTGTCCGAATTTTTGTCCGTGTCCGTTGACACCTCTATTTCAGCACCATGTTCAACGAGAAATTTCATAATATTTACATCACCTGAATTATAAGGAAAATGAAATGAAACGGTTGTTTCTAAAGAATAGACTTTTAAGTCTATTATTTTAGTCTGTATGGATCATATGATATTTACCACATTCAGCAGCCATATGAAGCGGAGTAAAACCATATCGGTCTGTGTATTGAACTGGTGCACCATTTTTAATAAGATATTTCACAACATTCACATTTCCTAAACAAAAGATAATGAAATGTCAACATTTTTGTTCAAAATTTAACAAAATTGAAAATGCGATGGTAAAATATCATTTTGAAGGATTGAGTGGCGATCATAACGCCCCGGACGGATAGCATTCTCTAATTGGAAACACGTTATGACCGCCACCCGAACGATTCAATCAACAAAATTAATTAACATTTTCAAGTTTAAATTAACAAAATAACCATTTTTCTTAGCGGCCCAATTGAGTGCTTCGGGAGTGCCCGTGACATTCATTCCATTTTCAGTCAATAGTTTAACGATGTCCAAATGCCCTGCAAAGAAATTCAAAGCAGATCGAATCAAATTCAAGTTCAAGCATATTTTTTTGGAAGATTCATAAACACAACTTTGAGATCGTGGATGGAATTGATTTTTTCATTCCATTCCTTTTCAACCTTCACCATGTAATGAAATATTTCGGTAAAAAAAAAACATGGAAAGTTACCATTTTTAGCGGCCCAAACAAGTGCAATCGATTCATTTTTCACGTCAGCACCATTGTTAATGAGGGTTTTTAAAATGCGTGTGTTTCCTGAAAAAAAAATCAAGCAATATTTAAATATTCCGCCTTTTCAATGACTTTTAAACTAGATAAAAAAAACTTGTAAAACAGACTAATTTTTGAAAAAACTTGAAAAAACCGACCAATTCACTACATTTAATTGGAATTTAGAATATTCAAGCATATTCAAGTTTTAATATGAACATTTAACATCATCATTACTAGAGCCTCCAAAAAATGTTAAACGAAATAGCCCAAAAATGTTGTTAAAATGTAAAAAAAACGCCTAAAAGTGTTAAGAAAATGTTAATGAAAACCAAGAAAAAATGTTAAATTTGAACCAATGAAACAAAAAATTGTAAATTCCTTTTCGTAAAATTTATTTTAAAAAAGCAAAAAAGTCGATAAAAGATTAATTTTCGCCATCGTCTTCAATGAAATGATTAAACTGAACAACATTTGACTTCATTATGTTTGATTCGGTCAACGATCGACGTCTATCGTACAAAATGTATTTGTATATAGAAAACGATTGTCCGACGTAAATCGACACCATGGGTACATGGTCGCATTTTTTTTTATCCGCTGGCATCTTTTCAAAGAAATTCACGTCTGGTTGTAATGCGAACTCAGGAGTGATTGGCAATTATGTGTTGTTTATTCAATGGTTCAAATACGAATGATTACAAATGTCATACTTATGCTTATATTCGATGCGGCCCGACTGACAAGTGAACTTCAGTCGAGTTACGTCAAATGCGTGCGCCCTCTCTATGTGACTGGCCGCGGCTATGCGTGTGGCCATACCACATGGTTTTTTTTCAATTTCAATTTCAATTTATTTCACTGCCAAGTACTGGCAGTCTTAGGTGAATACAATATAGGACACAATATTTTTATTTTAGTTAATTAGTTAGTTAATTAATTTAGGTAGGTAGTGTTAGAAACGTTTAAGGCAAATAATTGCTTTTCTTTTTGGCAATGTTAGATTTTAGGTAGTTTAGCCTCATGTTGTAGCAGGTATTGTCAGTTAAACATAAAAAGATAAATAAATAAATACGTGTATAAATATATAAAATAACATAATTATATAACATTACTCTAAACGACGAATTGTATAAGATATTCCAAATATTCTAAACAAAACAAAATAGTCTTTCAAAAATTTCTCAATACTATTATAACTACCCTAAATTGCACTACAATGACATTTTTACTTTTCCGTACACAACGTGTCAAGGGAAAGTATAGGAATTGGTCCCGAAAACCTTTTTCGCAAAATTGGTTTAGATCATCATTAGAGTGGCCCAAAAAAAAGTTTTCCACAAAAAAAAGTGCCGACCGGATTCGAAAAATATACCTCAAAAAAATAGGTTTTGTCCAAAAAAATCATATAGTCACCATATAAAATACCCTGCCAGTTTTTATATCAAAATTTTCATGACAGCGATTTCGGGAGCCAATTCATATCGTAACATTTCGACCTAAATCATTTTTCCAGCCAATTCCCGGCAAAAACTGATGATGAGGTTTTGTTTGGCTCGTCAATATCTATAACTTTTACTAAGACATCAGGCCTTGAAAAGGCATTCTGGGCCAGTTACAGTGTAAAATGACCAAAAAAATGGCAAATTTTCGGCATTTTTTGCTATTTTCGCTCTACTGGTCACCCAGGCGGTGGATTTTTGTTCAGTTTTTGACTTGTGTCGTGTAGCCAGAACCTGTATAAACATTTTGGTACTTGTCAGACTGCAATTTGGATGAAATCGGTGTCAATTGATTCACATATAAAAGAAAAATTTCATGTCAAAATTAGCAAATCACAAACATGAGCTTCGATTTGACAGATAAAAGCAAGAGATTTCTACCTCTACTGCCTTCGAACATCTAGTGTGATCCCTTACGAACAATTTAAGTACCTACATGACTAAATTTAGTGATGTTTTCACATATTTCTAGCCTCATATTCGATTTCAATTCTAAAAAAAATCGACTTTTGGCCGAAAAATCCCCAAATATAGGCTTTTCAGGGATGGTATCTTGGCGCAAAGTTATTTTTCCTCCAAAATAAGGGGAGTCTTTTCAGCCAAAAACTCTTGAAAGTGGCTATTTAAGGTACCTCACCAACAAAAGTTACGTTTTTCATGCATTTTTCTATGAAAATATCAATTTTTGTTCGGGAGGTACCTCAAAAATACACTTTTTAGATGAGTTTCTTAGTGAAAAGTTATTTTTTTCGAGAAATATTGGGAATCTATTTATACAGAAGCTCTTATGAATGATTTTTGAGGTACCTCCGGAACAAAAAGTGATATTTTCATAGCAAAATGCATGAAAAACGTAACTTTTGTTCGGGAGGTACCGCAAAAAGCCAATTTTAAGAGTTTTTGTCTGAGTAGACTCTCCATATTTTCGAGACAAAATAACTTTGCGCCAAGATATCATCCCCGAAAAGCCTTTATTTAAGGATTTTTGGCCAAAAGTCGATTTTTTTGGAGTTTAAATTGAAAATGAGGCTAGAAATATGTGAAAACATCACTCGATTTGGTCATGTAAGTACCCAAAATGTTCGTAAAGGACCATACTAGATGTTCAAAGGCAGAAAAGGTAGAAATCATTTGCTTTTACCTGTCAAACGGAAGCTCATGTTTGTGATTTGCTCATTTTGACCTGAAATTTGTCTTTTATATGTGAATCAATTGACACCGAATTTCATCCAAATCGCAATCTGACAAGTACCAAAATGTTTGTACAGGTTTTGGTTACACGACACAAGTCAAAAACTGAACAGAAGTCCACCGCCTGGGTGACCAGTAGAGCGAAAAATGCAAAAAATGCCGAAAATTTGCCTTTTTTTTTGGTCATTTTACACTGTATTTGGCCCAGAATGCCTTTTCAAGGCCTGATGTCTTGATAAAAGTTATAGATATTGACGAGCCAAACAAAACCTCATCATCAGTTTTTGCCGAGAATTGGCTGGAAAAATGATTTAGGTCGAAATGTTGCGATCTAAATGGCTTCCGAAATCGCTGTCATGAAAATTTTGATATAAAAACTGGCAGGGTATTTTATATGGTGACTATATGATTTTTTTGGACAACACCTATTTTTTTGAGGTATATTTTTCGAATCCGGTCGGCACTTTTTTTTTGTGGACAACTTTTTTTTTGGGCCAGTCTAATCATCATAAAAACTCATGAAACGCGTAGAAAACCACTTTTTGAGACACTTTTCCGTTCGTGTGCCGTCCTCATTGTCGTTGTCGTCGTCGTCGTAGCTGTTTGTTAAAAAATAATTGGGATAATCAAAATCTGGAAATGCCAAAAGTTTTGTATCCGAAAAACTTAGTTTAAGTTCGAAGATGAGCCATTTTCGATTTGATCCTGGGGTACTTGCCCTAAGAAAAACCTCAAAAAATTGACACTTTTGTATGGGATGTACCCGTAAATCGACTTCGATTGGCTTCAAACTTTCTGGAATTTCATTTTTCGGAAGAAAAATAAGATTCTGAAAGTTTGAAACCAATCGGATACGATTAACGGGTACCTCCCATACAAATTTTTTGAAATTTCGACTAAAATTATCGATTTTTGGACAATTTTGTATGGGAGATACCCGTTAATCGATTCTGATTGGCTTCAAACTTTCTGTGGTTTCATTTTTTGGAGAAAAAATAAGATTCTGAAAGTTTCATGTTGATCGTTTGCAGAAGTTTGATTTTTTGTCCTCAATTTTT
>NW_022602105.1:0-6023 GCF_009176505.1 Sitodiplosis mosellana | reverse complement strand
CTGTGGTTTCATTTTTTGGAGAAAAAATAAGATTCTGAAAGTTTCATGTTGATCGTTTGCAGAAGTTTGATTTTTTGTCCTCAAATTTTGTCGACATTTTTGTGGAAAAAAATTAAGGGCCAAAAACCAAACTTCTGCAAATGCGATCAACATGAAACTTTCATAATCTTATTTTTTTCTCCAAAAAATGAACCCTCAGAAAGTTTAAAGCCAATAAAAATCGGTTTACGGGTACCTCTCATACAAAATTGTTGAAGTTTTAGTTAAAGTGACCGATTTTTCACTTTATTTTCATTATTATATTTTCACTGCCTGTATTTCAAGAAAATTCACAAAAAATAACCAAAAGTACCTACGGACAACTCAGGCCAACGGTACGGAAAAGTTCGGGATTACCAATGTAATTCTTTTTATAATTTGATTTTAATTGAGTCCAAATTCCAAATGCTGCATCAGGAAGTTGAAGTAGCTTTTGTTTGAATTGATAGTGAGGTAACGAAGGATCAATGAATAATGCTGCACAATTAAATACACGACAAGCGTTGTTAAATGGTGAAGAAGTTGAGTGCTCTGTGCGGCACATTTTAAGGCGGATAAATTCGGGATTTCGTATTGTACGCGTTCCCCCATTTAGTTGCAATTTGGAGCGCAAAGTGGGTGCGTTATATTTCCCATCAATAATTGAGTGAATGAAGAGTACGGAGGCATTGACTCTTCTGCGAACTAGTGTTTGAAGATTGAAGTTGGCACAACGGTCAGTGTATGGAGAAAGTACATAGTTACTGTCTTCTCGCTGTCTTCGGAGATCGCCATTTAGGAGCATAACAATTTGCTTTTGCGCACTCTCCACAAACTTTTTATGTGTGATGTGATGTGGCGACCAGATAACACTTGCAAATTCCAAATTAGATCGAACCAAGGCGAAGAATAAAATTTTGATTATGTCCTTCTCAAAATAAAATGATTGTCGTCTCACAAATTGAAGGGCCGCATTCGCTTTGTTGCACACATATTCAATGTGTCTATTGAAATTCATCATTCGATCATTTATAATTCCCAAGTCGCGTATCTCGGATACTCGCTCAATTTCTAGGCCATTTATGGTGTAATCATGAATGATTGGATTGTGCTTGGTATAAAGTGAAAATACTTTACACTTCCAGAAATTTATATCGAGGTCATTATCCTTACACCATAATACGAACTGATCGATTGCTTCTTGAAGTCTCCGAGCATCATCTTTGTTCTTAACGATAACACCAATCTTCTTATCATCAGCAAAGTTCGATAAATGTGTGCCTGGCAGTAAGTTGTTGGAATCATCAAAGAAAACGATGAAAAGTAAGGGCCCTAATATCGTTCCTTGCCCCACGCCAGAGGTAACATCAAAAAGGTTCGATCTTGCTGAACCGACCTTTACGAATTGTCGTCGCTCATTCAGGTATGATAGTAACCATATGAGAACCGCATTTGAAACTCTGAACTTTGAAAGTTTTTTAATCAGTTTGATTGGATTAACTGTGTCAAAGGCTTTACTGATGTCAGCGTAAAAAACGTCCAATTGAGCTTTGGATTCAAATGCTTCATGTGCCAACGTCGTCATCTCCATTAGATTGGTTTCAATGTTTCTGTTCGAAACGAATCCATGTTGCGTTGTAGATATCATAGGTGGAATGATTAGCTTCAGTTGATTATAAACTACTCGTTCGAAAACTTTTGCTAAGCCTGGAAGTACATTTACACCCCTGTAATTTTCAACATTCGTTTTTTGGCCTGATTTGAAAATTGGTGTTACTTGTCCAATTTTGAATAGATCTGGATAAGTCCCATCGCACATGGATTTATTAAAAATAGCACTAAGTGGTGCGGCCAAAATTTCTGCGCATTCTCTCAGAAAAATTGGTGAGATACCATCGTTGCCACACCCTTTACTCAAATCCATAGTACTAAGCACAGCGTAGACTGCTTCCGTTGTACATTCAATTTTGTAACAGTTAGTGTCATTTCGGCTACTTATGAAATCAGTAATTTCATGATCGTCCATGTCGAAACGCGAGTAAACTGTTTGAAAAAACTTCGCGAACAGATCCGCCTTGTCTTTATCCGATGCTGCTTCTTGATTTTTATATGTAACGTTCGAGGGAATGCTGTTTGAAACACGTTTGCTGTTGATGTGCCGCCAAAACGATTTTGGATCCTTCTTCAGGTTTGATGCTTGATCTCGTAGAAATTCACTGAAGAGAAGCTTGCGATGCGATTCGTAATCTTCACGTGCAGCAAGAAAATTTTCATGATGGGTAACAGAGATTTCACCTGTCTTTTTATAATGATTATTATGAATTTTGAATGCCTTGCTACGATGGTTTTTCAGCGTAGCCAGCTCCTTACTGTACCATCTTGGTTTATTCGTTGCGCGAATAGTTGTGGAGGGAACGAATTTCTCAAAAGTGTCGTTTAAAATACTGTCCATTTTTGAGGTGAGATCATTAACATTGGCGCAGTTGTTAATAAGTAAGTCCTGCAGATTTAAGCTCCCCAAATGTTCACGAATCAAATCATAATTTACTCGTTTAAAGCAGTCAATGGACTGGGAATCGACATTGTTTGAAATCGTTGGGGCACAATCAATCAGACACATCGTAGGAACATGATGTGGATCACTTTTGAATGAAGGCAGCATAAAAAAATCGGCACGTTTTACGTCAGCCAATTCAGACACATTTGTATAAACCAAATCCAGAATATTTCGACTCGTATTTTCCAGGTTTGAAATTTGAAAAAGACCGCAATCAAGTAGCCTGGTTGTAATTTCGCGTGCGACGATAGATTTGGCCGATTGAGATTCACCAATCAATGGTATATTAGACTGGTTTTTTTTCGACTATTTTCGAATTTTACGTCACCAAATAGTTTAATCGTTGCAGAATCATACAAAAAGAAAATTCCAACAAAAAACTACCCTAAAACCTGGGATTGTGACCTGGCGCCCGAGCTATAATTATTCAGATAGCCAAAAATCGCCATTTTTGGCATTTTAAGGTCTTTTTTCTTAACTTTACCGCATGTTTTAGTATATTTTCCACCTTGTGGTCAAAGAACATAACATATATAATATAAAAAAACAGTACTCAATTGATTTTACATCGATTTTTGATCATTTCTAGTGAAAAATGGGTAATTTCATGCAAAATTTCGACAATTTTGTATGGGAGGTACCCGTAAATCGCTTCTGATTGACTCCAAATTTTCTGAGGTTTCATTTTTTAGAAAAAAAAACGAGATTCTGAAAGTCTCATGTTGATTGCATTTGCGCAAGTTTGGTTTTTGTTCCTCAATTGTTTTCAAAAGTTTCTTGTACTTTCTAATTGGTTATACCGCTTCAATGAAGATTCCCACAAAACAAATAAACATATTTAGACTGTATAGCACTTAAATTCTTCGTTTGACATCCCTCTATGAGATTCCAGAAAGAAACTGTACTGTCCCAATCGATATAAGTCATTTTGAGCCCACCAAAGTCTCAAAAAGTAGTCAAATTCTCTTATTTTCCACTAAATTTTGTACAAAAAGTACTGTAACTTTGGATAGAGGTATGATATCAACACATGTTATGGCTTAAATAAAAGGTATTGAAGCCCACTTTTATATAAAATCCAGATGCAATGTGCTAAATTTGCAAAAAGTGTTCAATAGAAGCTGTTTGTTGAATATACAAGGAGTAGATGAATTTGTGTCCACGAGCTGTTGGAATGCGAACACAAACCGCTTCCAAATCGATCATTTTGTCTGTTGAATACTCATTACAGTTGATAGAGGAGCGGACTGCAATGAGAACTCCGCCTCCGATCGATGCTGAGAGTGCAATGTGTGTTGATGATCTGTCTTTGCGGAAAACGATGTATTGTTCGTCTAGATACTCATTAATTTTGATGTTTGAAGTTAGCCAAGTTTCAACGAATGATATGACATCATAGTCAGCCGTGGATGATGATAAGAGTAGGTCAGGGCATTTATGGTTAGATATGCCATCAAGATTTTCAAGTAATATTTTCAAGCGATTTGCTGCGAAGATGTGCTTGGGTTGATCCTGTGCTGTGCGGTCAGCTGGCCCATCATGGGAAAATCCGAAGAATTATCATTCTGACTTGAGATTGAATCCATACAACATGAGAAGTCGGCTATCATTTTCGCTTTAGTTTTGGTTTTATGCACAAAGTTCTTGAATATAGTCCTTTGTGGCCAGAAATTAATACGAGATATAATGTTGGCAACTTCAGGGAAAGCATCAATTTTGAAGGATACAAACGATAACGTCAATAGATCACGATCCCTAGGTGCAAGTGACCATACTTTAACTTCCTCCATCAGAGACACAGGAACTCCTCTCTTAATCATGAAATCGATGACCATTTGACACGTTGTGTCGGGTTTCAACCGTGATAAATGAAATTCAGCCTTCTCTCTCCATACTTGGCGCGTCGGTGACATATTTGAGTGAGTTTCGATGTTGCTGGATGAATCATTAGCACCATTGCTTACCTCTGTTAAAGAGGGTGAAGTGCTTACTGCAGCATTATTGGTGATGCGAATATCAGCGCCTAACTGGATCTCAAATGAATTATTTAGTGGAAAATTCACAAAATCGGATTCAGAGATACCGTTTTCACTCGATCAAAACTCGAGCCGACAATCTGATGAGTTGGGCTTTAGCCTCTTTTGCGTTTGTAGTTGAGACGGTTCAGGAACGATTGTTGTAATATTTTTGTGTGACATTGCATCTTTTTGCTTACTTTTGCGACATGACTGTCGGATTCTCGGTTAACGATAGATCGTCTGAATGTGAATGGTCATATTTTGAAGCGCAAACACACTCAGTCGATTTGGTGTTATAGAAATGACCCAGTGTATTGGTGTTGAATTCAGGATATGAGAGTGATTCAAGAGCATGTAACGCCTCATTTTCAATGAAACTAATTGATTGTTGTTGCTCAGATGGATGGAAAGAGGCTGATTCATGATTCAATGTAGATGTGCCATTATTAGTCACCCCATCATTTATCTTTGAACTGGAAACTGCATTTTCAGATAAAATATCCACTTTCTTGTAGATCCCATCGCATTTGTGATGTATTTCATGCAGTAAATCAATCAATATTTCCTCAGTTAATGTAGAATTTTGTGAAATTGGGGGAGAATGAACGGCACTCGGAGAATTGTTACCGTCAGTATGTAAAACGTTGAGAATTGTTGATTGCATATTGCTAATGAGCTCGCCATTGTCTGTGATTTTATTTCTAATGTGGTCAAGCGAGGCCCAAGTGTTGCGCTCAAAACCATGCAATAAGTTGAAAAGATCTGAATTATCCGTATTTGGTGCCGCAATAGGTGATTGGGCAGAATTGAGCGTCCAATCCAATGGATTGGATTTCGATATTTTGTTCAAGGGAGTATTGAAGGCAATTGTCGTGCTTGAAGAAGCTTTGCTTTTTCCATCTAGGAAATTGTCGTGTTTTTTATGGAAAGACTCAATCTGTGCCGTGAGGTCTGATCGCAGATCATGATCCTTTCTACCAGACGGAATACGTGAGTCTATTTTAGCATGCAAATCGATGAGGCCTTCGTGAATTCGATTCATTTTTTCCTCATTTAAGTTTGTATTTGTATTTACATTTGTGTTAGTGTTCGTATCCATGTTTAAATTTTGTTGAATTATAGAGTCTATTGAGGTGTTAATTTTGATTTCTGTTAATTTATTGCTGATTGTGTCGAAAAGTTGAAGGATTTTAGGCATAAATGATGTTGAAGTGTTTCCGCTTATTACATTAGCATCGTCGGAAGTTGGAATCGAAGCTTCGTTCTTTGCAGGAGTATTTTCAATAGATGGCACTGTGTTCCCTTTGCAGCCAGATGAGAGTCTCGGTTTATGCTTAGATTTAGACACGATGTCATGACACTTTGCGCACAAAAACACTATATTCGATTCTTCAGAAACGAGTAAATTTATGAATAACGGTTGCACGATT
>NW_022602104.1:0-4116 GCF_009176505.1 Sitodiplosis mosellana | reverse complement strand
TCGATTCTTCAGAAACGAGTAAATTTATGAATAACGGTTGCACGATTCCAAAGCATTTGGTATTGAATGGTCGATCACAACGTAAACAGCTAATTACAGTTCTTGACGCTGTTTTTCTTATTTTCAAGCAGCTGTCACTACAGATGTGGTTAAAAGCCATTATGATTGTTGTTGTGATAAGAAAAAATGTAAACAAACCAAACAATGAAACAAGAAAACTGGTTTTACAAATTATCTAACTATTTAATGAATTGAACTTCATGCACTACTAATAAAACACATAAAATAGAGTACGTATAACAACTTTTTATGAACTGACACATTAAATTTCATTTAAAATTTGATAAAAATATGCGGACTGAAATAATTGTATTCTGACATTTGTCAGCTGTCAAACAACGTTTCCAAAACTCTTTTCAGCTTTTCCAAATATTCACCGCTCAATTTGCTTTGTACCGACTGCAAAATGGCCCATTGTTGTGGAACTGTCAATCCGTGCTTTTCCAATTGTGTGATTGCTTCGGACAAGAATTTGAATTTGTGTACTTCATACAGCGATGTATCGATGGTTCGTTTAGCGACTGCTTCTTTCAATTTTGTCACTGCTTTTGATTTCTTGCTGCTTAAAGAAGTGGCAAATGCCTTGATAGCAGAAAAATTTTCGGCATAGTAGAACGCAGCATTCAACCAGCTGTTCCAACGAACTTCGATAACATCCGGAGGCAAAGGCAACTTGCATATTTCACGAAAAATCTGGCGACGACTATTCGATTTCACAAGTGTGGCTTTCATACTGGCAATCAGTTTGTTCACATCATCATAGTTGTCCTTTACGAATTCACAAACTCGGTTCAAACCATGAATGAAGCAAGTAATGTGCTTCAAATTGGGAAACAATTGTTTCAATCCTTTTCCAGCCTTCAACATATACGGTGCTTGATCTGATAGCAAAAACCAAACTTTATCGTACGGTATATTGACCCCGTAGAGTGTCACGCATGCCTGATTGACGCCTTGTTGCACTGTGGTGTTATTTGTCTGTTCCAAAAACATCGTGGTGAGCAGCGCCGGCTCTGAGAAAGTTCCATCGATTTTACCGACCATTACGTTCAATACACATCGTTTGCAGGCATCTGTTGTTTCATCCACAATGGAATAAATTGGGTGCTCACCAATGTACGCTTTGATTTTTTCTAAAGTGCTGTGATAAATCAAATCAAGTTTATTGTAGAGTGTGTTGACGCTCGGCAAAACTTCTTTGTATTCGGCCAGAAAAAAATTTTTGATGCTCGGGTGTCGCAATTTCCATATCGGTATTCCAGCCTCAAGAAATGCCTTGGTAATTTTCATGGCAAAGGTGTCCATTTTTGTAGTACTTGCTGTCGCACCTGCCATAGCACTTACAATCGATGGTTGCAAAACATTTGAAGCACTCGATTTTTTGTGTTTATCCGAACATAAATGAGACTTGTGTTGTGATTTCAGATGAACAGAATCCACTTTGAATGATCCTTGACATAATTTGCAGAAAATCGACACTTCGTCTTCTTTTGACTGAACTTCGAATACATTTGAATTGCCAATCAACTCTTTGGCACGAGCAATTAATTTTTGTGTGTCTTTCCCCATGGTCGGACGATCAATTGCAACTGAACACAATTCGAATTTTCAACTAAGTGAGATCGATGAAAACCAATTCTTCTCCAGTTGAATTTTTGCTTATTTTGCAGTCGAAACGATAAGTGCCGAAGATGCACAAAATATTATTATTATTTGGAACAGATTTGTCCATGATTGAATCATGCTCAAAACACAAAAGTTGACTTGTATACAAAATTGTCATAATCGATATCTTTTGTAAACATACACTGACCATCTCAACCTTTTCTTCTTTTTTTCTTCACATGTATTGTGCTGGTGCTGTGAATTTGACATGAACACAATATTCATGTACAAGATTTGATTTACTTTTCTCAGAATTCAATTGTGATTTTGTTTAGTCTAGCAAAAAACAACGTATACGATTAATTTCGAAACAGGGTTAGCTGTTTTTATTCTAGACTGTTCGAATGAATAACAATTGCATAAATGCTGTGTTTGATATTTATTACAGCTCCAGCGCAGCAGATTTGTGAGTCATAATTAGACTTCCCATCCCGTCGGGAAAAATCGGGAAATTTCAGAAAATCCCGATATTTTCACGATTCCCGGTTTTTCTTCACTTTTTGGTCAATTTTTCCGATTTTTTTAAATTTATAACTTTGAATGTCTTTTCTGTCTGTAAAATATGAAATGTAAGTCACCACAATCGAATCAGCTGATGAATTTGGATATTTTGGCAAACAATCAGTGAACAACAATTCTTTGAATCACTTTGTTTTGATTACACAATAGTAGACTAAACAAAACAGTAGATTGTAGATGTGATGAAATAAATCGCCAGTATGAAATATTTTTGTGTAATCAAAAAATTGATTCGACGAATTATTCTTCACTATGCAGTTCGCCAAAATATCCAAGACGCGATCGATTGCGATTTAAGAACGCAAGTGAATTCAGTTATTCACTGACCGCCAAATCAAGTGTACTGAATTGAATTCATCTCAAATACTATTTCCAAATCATAATGCCAAAAGCAACAAAGTACAACAAGAACTGGGAATCTCTTCCTCAATGCCAGGTTAACTGTTTTGAAATTGAGAGATGGCACCGATTCAACTGAAAGAGCAAAGTGTAGTTGGTGTGATTGTGATTTCTCGATAACGCACGGTGGCCTGAGTGAAGTTAATTTACATGCAAACCGAAAAAAGCATCAAGAATTCGTCAAAGCAAAATTAACAACAATGCCAGTTATGAAGTGTTTCGAAAACAAAGACAATTTGTTAAACGCTGCGAAAGAAGGAATGTTCGTTTATCACATGGTACGGCACAATGAATCGTTCAACTCTATGAAGTGTACTTCGGAAATAATTAGATGTGCATTTGATCAAAAGCAATTTGCATGCTCGAGTACGAAAGCCAGCGCAATCTTCACCGGCGTATTTGAACCAATGATTCTGAATCAAATTCAGTTAGAACTGAATACTGCGCAGTTCATTTGATATCAAATACATATTTTTTATTTGTAGAGTCTCCGATTTTTTTGCATTAAATTTCCCGATTTTTATTACAAAATTCACGATGTTTCCCGATTTTCCCATTTATAAAAAACATCCCGATTTTCCCGATTTTTCGACGAAAAATTCCCGATATTTCTCAAAACATCGATGGGAGGTCTAGTCATAATGGCGAAGAGAGAGAAATGAAAAAAGTGTTTTAAACAATAACAATTGTTTCATTTTTATGGGAAAGGCGCGGATTTGGCCAAAAAATGTTAAATTTTGTATGAAAGGCTGAAAATTGGCCAAAAATTGTTGTTTTTTCGAAAACAACCAATTTTTGGAGGCTCTAAAGATTAGATATTATTCTCAAAATTTCAATAAAAGCCGAATTATTTTTTTATTACAACAAGACATTACAGATTGTATGTTTATTAATGAATGTATTTTTTTCAGTAATCAACCTGCAGGTTGTTAGAATTGATTTGGTTTGAATTTCAAAATCATTTTCCATGGTCCTTGAGTGAAGAAAACTCCGGTTCATCTGTTACGATAACTGTCTAGTTTCCGGGGAGTTTGGGCATGGGAAGGCCGCCTTGAAGTCCGCCTGGAAGTCCACCCGTTAGAGCGTCCACAACTCCACAGACCATTTTTACGACAGCGTTCAGAAGATCAACTAAGAGCGTGCTAACTGCATTCAGTGGACCTAAATCCACAGTTTGGATCGCTTTTGTGATGGGACTGAGTAGACTTGAACACGCACTATTGCCGACGCTAGGAACATTACTGGCACTTTTATCGGCTTGCGGTAATGCAGTGGCACTGACGGCGACGGCGGCGATAACGACTGCAAATGTAACGAAGAATTTCATGATGACTTTGTTTTGGTTTCTGTTTTGGCTGACTGTTTCGAGACAATACGACAAACTGATGCCTTCTTCCATGAATCCATCGCCCTATATATACAAAAATTGCAGTCGTTTTCATGGACCAAATGACGTCTGCATCTGTTTTAATT
>NW_022602103.1:0-2533 GCF_009176505.1 Sitodiplosis mosellana | reverse complement strand
GACGCTTTTCATTTTCCTGGCGCAATCGTTGAGTTTCTTGTACTAAAACTTCACGCAATGGTTGAAAATATTCAAGAATAGCATCTGCCGATACTTCAGTCTTGCCCGTCATAATTTTTAGTGCTTCTGACCAATGTTTGCTTGAGCCAAGCTTAAGTCCATCACTAAATTGAAATAAATCATAAATGAAACAATTTCAGAGGGATTCAAATCTCACTAAAGTGTCTTACGATAATCGCTTTCCAGCTTCCTTGGATTTGTAGAAGTCACATGCATACAATGGTACGTTTGGATTTTTGGGATCATATTGACCAGCTTCAATACAAAGCGCCTTGTAAAATGAGAATTCCAATATGTGTGATATGAAGTACGAGATGTATTGCGAATCGGCAGGTACGTGGAACTTTGCACCAGGATCAAAAGCATTTTCACTTCGTTCAACTGGCGGTGTTACTTTTTGGTATTGTTTTCGTAACTTCCACCAATGTGAGTTCCAATTGTTAACGGAGACTTTACCGCTGAATGCATCCCAACGCCATTTATCAATTAACAAACCGAATGGAAGGAAAGCCACTCGCCCCAATGCTAGAAAAACATACATACGAAATCCAATTTAACCGGTGTTAAGGCAGTTGTTTTCAATTGCTTTAATGAATGTAACTTTCTTTTTAAAAACTCATCGCTATCTTCCTACATACCTTCCATATACAAAGCGTTTATGTCATTCTCCTTGGAGGTAGTATATTCGTCGAGCAAACCAATCTTCACCAAATGCCTTGGATTCGCGACCGACAACGCAATTGTATCTCCGACGGCCTCATGAAATCCGGGATTCGCTCCCGCTCGGAAAACAGTCGGTTGATCTTTGTATTGAATGAAATACTGAATGTGGCCTTTGAAAGAAAATGTTTGTTGAATATATTGATGATGGTTCTTTGCATTTCTGAGAAATGAATTCCCAATTTTTGTTGAGGATTTTCGCTCAATCTTCATCCATTGAAATTAAATAAAAATACAGGTATCTCTACAAACCCATTTCGTGATGAATAACAATTAAATCTTCTTGATTGATGTTCGTGCACATTTTGATACGAAAATCTTTGCCGTCGTAGAAATCCCAAGCAGATGCGTGACATTGAATGGTTCTGTTGTTCGGTTTGGTAATTACTGATTTGCCGGTGTAGCTCATTTTATTCGATGGTAAGCCCATGCTCATGTAGAAATCATTTGATGTTTCGAACATTTTGAATGCATCATATTTGAGTTCCTTCATTTTCTCTGTGACATCGATTATTACTCCACCCTTGAACGGCTTAGTTTCTTCATATAAATTTTGCCAACTTTGTGCCCACATGTTGCCAAGCAAATGTGCTGGTATGTTTTCATCATTGAGATCAATTTTATCACCTGGCGATCGAAATTATTTGAATATGACAACTAAGAACTCTGACTAAGGATTATTGACGCTACTGAAATGGTGCTAAAAGTATTAATTAGAGAGATATTTACCATAAATTGCAACTAATTTATGTCGCATGTAATTGTGTAGTTCATCGTACAGTGGTTTTACTTTCAGCCACAATGCATCTACATGCTCTTCGAACTGTGGATCTTCGAATGCATCTTTCCAGTATTCGGCAGCATTCTTGAAACCGTTTCCTTTACCGACTTCATTCATTAGACCAACGTAGTCTTGATAGCTAGCTCTCATTTTAGGTCCGGTTGCATCATGCCATTTGACCCACAAATACTTTAATTCATCGTAATCTCTTGATTCGGCAAAACGTGCAGTTATATGCGGATCCAATGTTAAGCGATTTGGATCGTCATCAGCGCACGTTTGGACTGTGTACGGACAAACCGTTGCCGAATTATAAACTGTCGTCATATCAGTAATTGTATTCGTCAACTGAATCGAAAATCAGATGAAATCATTATTTGAACTATCGGCGAAAAAGATGTTTGAAGAAAAAAAAAATACACATACGAGATCCAATTTAGCTGGTGACAAGGCAGCTGTTCCCAATTGCTTTAAGAAATGCAACTGTCTTTTTATAGACTCATCATTGAAGCTAGATTCTTGCGCATCTTTCCAGTATTTGTCGTAATATTCACGGATAAACTTTGCACTTTCACCTACCTCTTTGGTCTATACATCATTGTTCACAAGGGTTTAGAAATACAATATCGATTTAATTGAAAGTAGAAACAATCCGTATTTTGGATCGATGATTCTCTCACTCTGTTAATACCCATATAGATTTGGTATTTCAGCGTGCGAACCAAACGATTAAGGTTGGAAATATGACATGCTATCTCACCAGTTTTTCTTCCTTTTCTTTGTTTCCTACATCGGTGGCAACATCCCAACTGGCCAATTCGACACGGTTAAACACTACCGATGCCTTTGTATTGTATTCATTTAAAATTTTGGTCATATCAGCTTCAGAGATGGTCGAGCCATCATCAATCTTCGGAGAGGCTTCAATGGATGGGGGAGATAGCGTGAAAATGACTGAAAACAGCAAACACC
>NW_022602102.1:0-1775 GCF_009176505.1 Sitodiplosis mosellana | reverse complement strand
AATGGATGGGGGAGATAGCGTGAAAATGACTGAAAACAGCAAACACCTCATTGATTTCAACATTTTTCCTGAAATACCAAATAAAAAATTCAACAACGAAAAAAAACATGTTATCAACTCTACACAAAATGTGAGAAATATCGAAATATCCCAGAATTAAAAACAAAAACGAAGTGCCTTTTTCAAATTTGGCAACTATGGACTGCTGAAAATAGACTCACGAAAACTTCTTCGTTGACTTTTATCTTGTTTAAAAAATTCTTCTGTCAATATGGGCAAGAACACCTTTGTTAGACTACGACTCATCAACGACTGTCCAAAAAAGTGTATCACGCTTTACTTTCAGTGTCTTTTTATACCGTCACCCAATATAGGCTATACTGTTTTTTTCGACAGATCACCGATTTAAAATAGGTGATTATATAGGGAGTTTTTCCTTACTTCTATGAAATGAAACACTTTTTTTTCTAAGTGTTTTTATTTTATTTTTAAATTGATCAAATGAGGCACAAGTAGAGCTATGTCTTGCTTGGCTGGTGAGTTACAGAAGACTAAATTCTAGAGACACATTTTTTCCCTAGCTTAACTAATTGTTTTTCTTATCAATATTCTGCAAAATAGTGGGGAAGGAATATTGACCAATGAAATGAGATAAGTAGGTAAAAAGGGATGAGTTTGCACTTGACAAGGTATTCGGAATTTGAACCATCAATTCGGCTTAAAGTTCCGAATGGTATGGAAGGTAGACGAAAGAAAAAGGAATTAGCATATGCTAATTGTTTTGAGTGCACATTTTGAGCACAAAGTGGCACCATAATGTCGGGTACTTCGGGAATTACCCAGAAAAGGAAGTCAGTTTATGACGAAAATGCATCAGTTTTATTGCCTAACGTGGTAGTAGCTGAACTGCGCACGCATGTTTGTTGATGTTATACTGTATGGGGGAATTCTAAATGCAATTAGGAGATGAAAAAGACAAGAAAAGTAGAAACGAGACGAAAATAATAAAAATTATTGAGGATGCAGACAAATATTGAAGTCTGCAACAAAAACAGAAATACAATTTTTGTGCTCGACGCATATTTCATTCATGCGAAATGGTACCATTTATAGTCATAAAGGCATCTGGTTCATATTATTTAATGTTGAAGAGCTTCTAAGCTTCACCTTGAGAAATTACTCAACCAATTTCATTTGGAAAACTTGATTGAATTTTTATTCAAACCGAATCAATGTTAAAAAATGGTTCAGTTTGTTGCTACAGTACAATTTAATTATTTGAATGAAAATCACTTGTTTATTGGTAGGCAATTTCAGTTTCCTCCAAATAGAACGTCAATTCGTTTAATGATAAATGAAACGTTTAAGTTCACAAAGATTTACTTTGTTAATAAAATGTTGATCTAGTTTCAGTCAATTTGATTTTTGAAATACGCATATAGTATAGCTTGCAGTTTCATTTGGGTCGATTATTTGGACCCTTCTTCAGGTACAATATTGTAGTTCATGTTCTTCATAGAATAAATGTTAGAAAAAATCAAAATATTGAAAAAATACATTGTCAACTGACAGAAACTTCCTTGGTTTTGAACACACTCGCGACAAAATGTGGAGTTTTCTTTCCATATATATAAACTCTTTATTTATGGCAATTGGTAAAACAGAGTAAAAATTTCAATAAATTATATCAAAGTAAAGACTTCATCAGTTCGTACATCTACAATTTTCGACGCTTTTCATTTTCCTGGCGCAATCGTTGAGTTTCTTGTACTAAA
>NW_022602101.1:0-1387 GCF_009176505.1 Sitodiplosis mosellana | reverse complement strand
ACAATTTTTTCCATATTTAGGTTTTAAAAAGTCGTACAGAAAACTGTTCATCGTTATAAATATCATCACTATGTTTGAACTACTTACTGTGTGCGGCACGATAACAACATGCTTTTAAAAATAGAATCATTGATTGGCACAAATATTATTCAAGTGTGAAAATCAATGTCAACATCAGCATAAACAAAATTTACCTGTCAAAGCATCTCTCTATTTCCGTTTAACATAGTTACCTTGTAGTAGAAAAAAAATCAATATGGAACGAGCCTGAAAAAGCGCTGTACGTAAACGAAAACACCATTCAATTTACTTTTTTTTTAATATCCAAATAAATACTTTTTAATAGTTTTTTTTTCACTTTTTGCGTTTTTCATTTAAATATAAAATGACATAATTTATGAAATAGCTATCGTTACGGCATGTCACGAGTGTTTTTTTTATTTGTTTTACCTTAATGAAATTTCAATTGAAGTATTCTTGCTTTGTTCATTGATTGTTTTAAATCCGCTCTTAAATCATAGATTATTTATTAATTTCGCTTTTATTTTTAATTTATTTTAATTGTTTTTTTGTTTTTTTTTTTAATATACGTATCGCCTTTTCTCTACGCTTAACTTAACAAATGGAATTACTTCTTATGCTTATATCGTACTTTGTTGCTGTTGTTTTTTCTTCTTCTTTTATTAATTTAATCATTACGCGTGTCACATTCATCAATTATTTTAATTTTTTCTTCTTTTTTGTTTCGTAAAATTATCCTTATGACCTAGGCAAACTACGGGCTACGTCTTTATGTATGTTTTATTTTTCTTGTTTAACTCTCATTTCAGATCAATAGATACTAGATACTTGCTTCATATATTTATACAGACTAATCAGACCTAGGAGCTACATTTAAAATGTGTGTGTGTGTTTTTTTTGTGTTAATTTCCATTTTTTTGCTCTTGCTGTTTGCTTGTTTCATTTATGCGCATTTTCATTTCATATATGTTCTGAAAATTGGTTAAAATAAACGTGTGCGATGTGTAAATGTCCTGTAGTAAATACTGCCTAGTTAATGTTTTATCTTCGTTTCGCTGATGCAATCATTTGACGAAGCATTGGCTCCGGTGTGCAGACTTTGGGATCACACTTCATTTGGCCATCGCCACCGCATCTAAGAAGGAGAAGAGAGAAAAGTAATGAATGAGTTTTTGTCTTCAACTTTCGTTTTTTGTGTCCATAAAATATGAAGATAAATGGTCATTGACGAAAAAAGATAAAAAAAAATTGCAATGACAGCCAAAGCGAATGAAATAGAATACACAGAAAAAATGCATTTTGTAATCAAATACTTACATGCAATCGATGCATGGTCCGCTGGCGGTTGTAACTCGTTCGCCAATTT
>NW_022602100.1:0-1725 GCF_009176505.1 Sitodiplosis mosellana | reverse complement strand
CAATTTACGCTTTACCGATTTTTCACAATCAACACCCACTTCATATAACTTCTTGGCAAATTCTTTTACATCATTATGATAAATATGGAGCAATTCTTCTTTTTTTTTGTACAATCGTTGAACAGCCGTCGGACTGAAGTTAGTAAGACTGGCTAGATCGTCGAAATCTCTTTCTGGTCGTTCAAGAAATTCCGCAATTCGATCTTGATTTTTGGCGATGTCGTCCTACAGAAAAACAAAAAACAAACAATAAGATTTTGTTTGATTTGATAAAATTGTGAATAGAGTAAAGCAAAATTTCCTATTACAATTATTCCATGTGGACAAATGAAATCACTGAAATCGCTGGAATCACTAGAATCGTCGCGGGCATTCGGAATCATACTCGACGTTCCAGCAAGTGCAGCAAATGCTTCACGGACCTCACCAGTCGTTGAATTGAGAGGCAACTTCGTCGCGACCTAACAAAAACGAGAGTTAATAATGATACTGTTTAGTTTAATTGAATTGAAAAGTAATTGTGACAATATAACAAGTCACTCAATAATTTCCGAATGAATAAATGAATATAAATTCAATAATATCAATTACTTACAACGTTTAATTGAACCCTTTCTACCTTTTGATCTTCTTCTTTTTCAATTTAAAATAAAAATAGCAAAATTTGTATGTAAAAAAAACAGAACTGGCATAAAACAAATATCTTTTCAAATTTTCAAGTTTAATATTTTTGGTTTGACATATCACATAATGTATGTAATGTATATGTATTTGACAGTTGCAAACGGCCATGGATGGATACGTTTAATGTGCTCTTTTCCCACTTACATTTATCAGCGAATTCATACTCAAACATTTGCTTAAATAGAATATTTACATCAAATGAAAATAATATCGTTTTATAAGTTTTATGGCTCAATATTTCGATTGTTCATATTTTCTTTTCGAAAAATAAATTATTTTTCACTGCTTCGTTTATGTTTTGTGCAAGATGTTTTACCACTTGGGCGTAGTTGCACATGAAGTTAGTTCAAAGTATATTCAACATAATGCATAGCGAATTCAATGAATTTTTGTGACAGAAAAACCATGATAAATTGATTTGCGTTGCATAAGTAAACAGCAAAAACTAACGAAAGTGCGTGAAGAAAAAAATAGAAAGTAAAATTGATATCTTGGATTATAATTTTTTTTATCAAAGACACAGAAAATAAGATGCAAGACGATAGCAATATGGATGGAATACTTGCAAAAATTGAGACCAAAGCAGAATTATCTCAAACTGAAAATGACAATCTTGTGGTAAGGACATTGAGTTTGGTTCTTGTTTTTTTTCACTCAAACTGTTTTCTTAATTTGCAGTCAAGCATCAATAAATCTACAGTGAAACGTAAACAACAACACGAAGAATGTCATTTGCATGAAAAAGAATCAAAAATATTACAAAATAAAATTGCTACGACAAAATTCAATGATTTGTGCGAAGATGTAACTGAAATGGTTTTGTGCCACTTGGAATTGAAAGATTTGATCAATGTTTCTGACACAAATAAACGTCTTCAAAACATTGCTCGATCAATATTTTATCGAAAATTTGGACATCATTTGATTTGTATTGATGCTTTTCCATCTAAACTAACAGACATGTACTATGAAACAATTCTCAGACACATGTACAATGAAAAAATCAAACAATTTGTCAGAATTAGCGATGCCAAAGTTTGG
>NW_022602099.1:0-1480 GCF_009176505.1 Sitodiplosis mosellana | reverse complement strand
TTAGTAAGACTGGCTATATTGTCCAAATCTCTTTCTGGTCGTTCAAGAAATTCCGCAATTTTATCTTGATTTTTGGCGATGTCGTCCTAAACAAAAACAAAAAAACAAACAATAAGATTTTGTTTGATTTGATAAAATTGTGAATAGAGTACAGCAAAATTTCCTATTACAATTATTCCTTTTTGACTTATGAAATCACTGAAATCGCTGGAATTACTAGAATCGTCGCGGGCATTCGGAATCATACTCAACGTTCCAGCAAGTGCAGCAAATGCTTCACGGACCTCACCAGTCGTTGAATTTAGAGGCAACTTCGTCGCGACCTAACAAAAACGAGAGTTAATAATGATACTGTTTAGTTCAATTGAATTGAAAAGTAATTGTGACAATATAACAAGTCACTCAATAATTTCCGAATGAATAAATGAATATAAATTCAATAATATCAATTACTTACAACGTTTAATTGAACCCTTTCTACCTTTTGATCTTCTTCTTTTTCAATTTAAAATAAAAATAGCAAAATTTGTATGTAAAAAAAACAGAACTGGCATAAAACAAATATCTTTTCAAATTTTCAAGTTTAATATTTTTGGTTTGACATATCACATAATGTATGTAATGTATATGTATTTGACAGTTGCAAACGGCCATGGATGGATACGTTTAATGTGCTCTTTTCCCACTTACATTTATCAGCGAATTCATACTCAAACATTTGCTTAAATAGAATATTTACATCAAATGAAAATAATATCGTTTTATAAGTTTTATGGCTCAATATTTCGATTGTTCATATTTTCTTTTCGAAAAATAAATTATTTTTCACTGCTTCGTTTATGTTTTGTGCAAGATGTTTTACCACTTGGGCGTAGTTGCACATGAAGTTAGTTCAAAGTATATTCAACATAATGCATAGCGAATTCAATGAATTTTTGTGACAGAAAAACCATGATAAATTGATTTGCGTTGCATAAGTAAACAGCAAAAACTAACGAAAGTGCGTGAAGAAAAAAATAGAAAGTAAAATTGATATCTTGGATTATAATTTTTTTTATCAAAGACACAGAAAATAAGATGCAAGACGATAGCAATATGGATGGAATACTTGCAAAAATTGAGACCAAAGCAGAATTATCTCAAACTGAAAATGACAATCTTGTGGTAAGGACATTGAGTTTGGTTCTTGTTTTTTTCACTCAAACTGTTTTCTTAATTTGCAGTCAAGCATCAATAAATCTACAGTGAAACGTAAACAACAACACGAAGAATGTCATTTGCATGAAAAAGAATCAAAAATATTACAAAATAAAATTGCTACGACAAAATTCAATGATTTGTGCGAAGATGTAACTGAAATGGTTTTGTGCCACTTGGAATTGAAAGATTTGATCAATGTTTCTGACACAAATAAACGTCTTCAAAACATTGCTCGATCAATATTTTATCGAAAATTTGGACATCATTTGATTTGTATTGA
>NW_022602098.1:0-5723 GCF_009176505.1 Sitodiplosis mosellana | reverse complement strand
ACAATTTTTTCCATATTTAGGTTTTAAAAAGTCGTACAGAAAACTGTACATCGTTATTTTCGATATGTCTAAGATGGACATGGACATACCGATAATTATTGGTTTATTCATTTTAATATGTGTTTTTTGTAACTCGATTAGTGCTAAATCTTCACCGAAAATTTTACATTTTTTGAAATTCGGCCGAGAAATTGACATGCTTGCACCACATCGCCCACCCCACTTGTTGACAAGTTTGATATCTACACGTAAACGCAGATTCTCTATCGTTTTACCAAAGACGGAGTTTATCATATATTTAGGCCTTAGGCCTCAGTCACACTGAGTTGTAAACAATGTTTACAGCAACAAAAATCTGTATACCGCTTTGTGACCACAAGAAAAATCTACAAATCATGTTTACAGTAAATGTTGCACAGCAATTCAAGCCCGAAATTTCACCGACAAGCGATATAGCGAGTAATTTGATCAACAGAATTTAAAAGCAAAAACACATCCAAATGAAAAGTCAAAACAGAAGAAAAAAAGACATGTGACAACACAACAAACAGCCAAAATCGACCGAAATCAATATTCAACTGGAATTTTTGCAATCGGCGTATCAGTGGAACGTACCAACGGTGAACCCTAGAGTAGAATTTAAACTAGAAAGAATAATCTAAATTTCATGCGAATTCAACTTGATTGAATGTGTTCATTCGATTGAACTATTTATTAAAACATTGTAAACAATGCAAACGAAATTCCAACGGAATCTATTAATTTTAATATTTGGTGTTACGGATTTCAATTATTCAAAATCAGCGGTATTTCCATGCTGTTCGATTGTCACTTCATGCAGGTGAATTTGATCGCCAAACAAAAAATCATTGGTGTGGTACTCGAACAAGTTTTTATCAGGCATCGAGACTGGTGTGAGCGGTTCGTATACGACTACATCATTTTCATTCACATTGACGTTGGCATCTTCATCGGCGATCAATTTGAACGACAAATTTTCGATTTTGATTCTGTTCGGTTCAGCTATCCATTCTTTCCGGCCATCCTTGTAAAGTAAACGCTTCACTTCGAATTGAATTGCGAATGTATCGGTTTCGCAAACTTCGTTTGAAGCCGGCTTGGCTTCGATGTTTTCTTGAACCGCAATGCTGTTTGATGGTTCACCGGAATCGCTGTTCGCTGATTGTTCATCCGAAACAATTTGTTTGCGCAGGCGGCACGACTGTTTTTTATGGCGTAAAAGGGACGAACCTTTCATTTGCGAACCACATTCGCACTTTTCCAATTGTTTGTCGTGTACATTTTTGATGTGTCTTGTAACTTTTCAGAACGTAGTTTGGGTTTTTCTGAATGTGGTGGCTTTGTCCGGCGCAATGAAGCCTTTTTGTTATGGCTTACTAATGTTTGCGATCGAGTTTTCATTTTGTAAATCGACTTTTTCGAAATGGCAAGCTAAATCTCACAAGTGGTTTCTTCAAACGCTCACTCTCAAATGCGTACATTCATGACAATGCACATTCATACATGATATAAAGATGGATATGAGGATGAGGATGAGGATGAGGTTGAGGTCGAGGTTGAGGATTGTACGTGAGAATCGATGAGTAACATGCAATATGAACAAAATTTGATTTTACTAAAAGTCCACCAATTCCGAACCAATAGAATCTGAATGAAATTTCAATTTAATAAAGAATGACGATCTCTCACGAAAAACAAATTTCATGCTGAAAAATATGGAAATCCATTTGAATGAACTGTTTTGTTGTTTGATTCACAGTCTCCAAAACGGTTTAGTGAATTGAGATTAAATTCATTGGAAAAACGTTGTTTATTTATCTTTACATTGGAATTTTTATTCGATAAGTTTAGGAGAGCAGTGACACACATTACGCATTTCAGAAGAAACTCGATCGTCGTTTACTTCAAACCATATCATACTGCCATGCAACTTCACCTTCTGTACTCATAAAGTAATTCTTCAGTCGCTCTCGAACATCTTTTGCCTCGTTTGTTTCACTTTGGCCATTTGGTTCGATTCCATTTCCGTGTTCTCCATCATTCAGAAGATCAAACTCTCTCGTGATTGAATCATCTGGATTCATGGTCATCAACCAATTATGAAGAGCACACACAGCTAGAATACACAGCTTAACGTTTTTTTCACTCAGTTCAATCGTTTTCCTAAAAAGTCGGAATCTCGAAGCCATAATGCCGAATGTGCTTTCCACCATACGGCGACCTCTCGATAATCGATAATTGAACACATGTTCAGCACGATTTTGGAAAAGATAGTTACCTGTTTTGGTAATTTGCACGCGCCGGATTCCATAAGTCCGGTTCTGCTTCGTATAGTTCGATCAAAGCTCTTATTTCACTTTTTTCCCAGGTACGGTTTACTTTTCGTTTATTTTCCATGATCAATTTTATTTTTTTTGATTGTTTGGCTAGCGAACACAACACAACACGAAAGATGAAAGAAGCTGAGTAATACCTCAACCTCAACCTCATCCTCATTCTCTCATGACATATGTGGTCACACAGATAATTATGTGCAAGAATGTGACCACCATGTAAACATCGCATGGCAACATTTACTTGAAACATGATTCGTATCAAACTCCACATCATGCAGCGCAAACGCCAAGATACGGTCAATCAACGCCAAGTGCGGTGTTTGCACATCCAAAACCACCTGCACAAAATCGACCGAGATCGAATCAGTATCAGGGAAATCACTCGAGCTCACAGAATCAACAATATGCGGGTGGAAATCGGCCACGCAATTCGCATCGCGCTTCACCTCACGTGCCTAGTCCTCGGAACCGATACACACCGACACAAGGATCGCACAGCAGTCGGCCACACCATCAAAGCCAATCGTATTCGAAACCAAGCGCAAGTAACGGCGACGACGATTGGGACAATGATTGGGATGGTGCACCAACGCAAAGGACTACACCAAAGTAAGTGTTGAGAGGGAATGAAATATTTTGTACCTTTTTACCGGCTGATCTGAGTTGGAATTAATGGAATTTTATGGCTTTTTACAGACAAAACAACAAATCTTCGTATTCAGCCGAAGATGACTGGGATGAAGCATCGGCCAGTTGGGAAGCTCGAGTTGCATCGTAAGTTCGAACTTTCGAAAAAAATTCACTCATTCTGATATCAATCATTAAGCATTTTTCTGAGTTTTTTTTTCGCAATAGATAACATTTTCAATAACTCTTTTTTTTGACTTCATTTTCTAGGAAATCGAATACCCCACGTTTCGATGATAAGAGCAAACAAACACAGTATCAAAGTGGCAAGAGTCCACGTTCCGTTCGAAGTACGCTGCGCACCGATACCTCGCCCCGATCAATGACTCTCGGCGATGCAACGCCACTGTATGACGAAAATATTTAAACTCATTCAATGCAGCAACAACCTCATTATCTAAAACAGAAAAACAATTAGGTTAATTTATAATGGAATCATCGCCAATTGCTTATTTATTCCAATTGCTATGAATTGCTTTGTTGTAAATCACTCCAAACAGCAGAAGAAGCAAGGAAACAAAAACAAAATATTTGATTGACGAACGAATATTTTCTTATTTCGGTAATAAAAACAAAACAATTGAATGAAAATTCAGTGGATTTTTTTAAAAATATAAATGCGTTTTCTTTCGATTACACAAATCGATCATTACGGAATTATCAACTTTTTTCTCTTTTTTTTTGAAGTTTAAACCAAATTTGCATTATCTAAATTTATTTGTTTTATTACGAAATATTTTTATTTTAAATGAACTTATCTTGAGTTCTCTACTGAATCATGTTTGATTGTTTGATTTATCAATTAACTCTCCATTTGTCGCGATTGAATGAAGTAACAATTCAAAGTAAATTATTTTGATCAATACAAGTAGCCAGAATATAAATAAATAATGATATCCAAAAATCAATATGAATAAAGTATATCATTTATACAAAATCATTATTTCGTGTGTTTTTTTTGCATGATTTTTTTACCTTACAACTCTTAATTCACAACTTATTTCAACAGCCACTTGAAATTTGAACATTCATTTATTGTAATCCGGTTCATGTCCACAATCCATGGAACTCTCAACAGGTTGAATCAATTCGACATCAAATCAAGAGACAAACTTTACGCTTGTAATGAATTCTAATCTAAATATAATGGGTCACAATCATTCCAACGATTCTTTTAATACTAAATGCCCTAAGCAATTAATAAATTGGGTGATAAAGAGTGGTGTAACTCATTGAAGAAATTGTAAATCATTGATAAAGTTTATAATGTAGACATTTTTATTGAATAAACTATTACTCATAATATTAATAATTATAGCCTTTTCTCGATCAATTGTATTATAATTCAGTATTTGAATCGATACAAACAGATCGAGAGCTCAGCTCTCCCGCTACAAATTGTATTACAAACTGAAGCAAAAAATTTATTCAACAAAATTAATTTTCTTCAAAAAATCATTCATAATTATTCATTTCAGAAAATGTGGTTCAAAATCGATTTACTTCTATCGTTTATTCTGCTTGCATCAGGTATCTTGAATTTTTAACTAGTTCAATTAAGAACATTTTATTTTAATTTTCAAAAAAAAAATGTTTTCCAATCAAATTTTTTACATTTCTTTTCTTGATTTCTTAATAAATTATCTTTATTTAACAATAATTTTTTTTCTGTTTTTTTCAACAGGTGCTTCGATTGAGTTAGAGCCCATGTCTCAATTGGACGGGAGAATTGTTGGCGTCAAAATTGACATTTTATTTTATTTTTCTTCGTCGAGTTTTTTCTTCATTTCGCGAATTTTTTTTTCGCAGTACCATTATAGGTATTGAGCAAGCTTCCTATCAAGTATCTCTAACCAGTGTTATACTGTGTGAAAGGCGATAGGATGATGGCAACTAGTTCAATATTTGTTAGACAATCAGTGTTCAACGGCAACAAGTTGCAAAAGACATAAAAATAAAAAAAATATCAATATATAAATAGATTTGTATGTGTGTGTGTGTGTAGATTGAAATACAAAGACAAATTAACAAACTTTGAGCATTTGTCTGCTTTGGCAAAAAATTTGTTGCTAAAGCTGATGCTATAGTTCAATTGTGTTTATGTTCGAGCGATGCAAAAACCATTTGGGATCTGGTTAGATAAACATTGTGATTGATGATCGATTGGGTAACCATATATGACCATAAATAGCTATTGTTATAAAAGTTGTACCATTCTCGAAATGTAATTTACTACTACTTGTTTCATTTTCACCGAATAAGGTCATCATCTTGAAATGCTTATACAAACTACTCAGATGTTGGTTGTAAACATCAGAACAAAATCTTCACTTAAATATTATTTTCTCCTTTTTTATTGAAAATACAGAAACTGTTTGTTTATTTCATCAGAAGTGTTTGAACAACAAGTGTGTAACCGAATATTTCTATTTATTTCTTAAAACAAATTCATGTTATCTTTGCATCTTATTACTTAATATATGTATATACATGTAATTCAAAAACAATCAACTCTTCGGCTTACTTAGCAATAATTATTGTTTCTTTTTACGTTCATATTCCATGGATGGATCTCCTAAATCTTCTTCCAATTTACGCTTTACCGATTTTTCACAATCAACACCCACTTCATATATAACTTCTGGGCGAATTCTTTTACATCATTACGATAAATATGGA
>NW_022602097.1:0-1731 GCF_009176505.1 Sitodiplosis mosellana | reverse complement strand
ATGAAAAAATCAAACAATTTGTCAGAATTAGCGATGCCAAAGTTTGGTTTAAATTAATTCGTAATTTTGGTGAATTCATTAAATATATTAGAATTCAATCTAATTATTATTACCCTTGTGATAAGGGCAATATTCCAAGCTTTTTGAAGTATCTGATTGTATACGTTTTAAAATATTGTGATGATTCATTGGAGCTATTGGAATTAAAGAATTATCCATATCCATTGTTGCCATTGAATAAGCCATTAAAAAAACTCAATGAATTTATAGGACAATCATCTGTGCCCTACGAAGAGATAGAATACATGCCAAATCTACGTTGTTTGTCGTTAAGAATTATTCCAAAGACATTAGAAAAAAATTGTTTCTCAAATTTGGCAGTATTTAAGACAAGGATTCAAAACAGTGAAAATGTGCATTCGTTCATTTCTGCTTTACATATGAATCAACAAATCAAAAAATTACAATTGGATTTATGTTTTGGCGATTACAATGACTTGATATTTCCAACGATAAGTGAACTACCAGAACTGGAATCTTTAGCAATTTTCTCGCACGATATGCCAGAAAAGGATGTACAGGCAGCAATTCCAAACTATCGGTTCAAAAAACTTCAATCGCTTTCACTTGTAGGCACTTGTGAAGAACTATATAGTTCATTCATGTTTAATGATATAAAGGAACTATCTTTTGATCTTCTGGAAAAAGGAAATGTAACTGGTATGAACTTAGCAAGGAATATGAAAAAATTGAAAAAACTGACTTTCACATTTGCTTGTAATTGTATTGAATATCATAAAATATTGTTGACCGAATTTCCGGAATTGGAATTACTAATTGTTAAATGTAGTACATTAAAAGAAAGCAAGATTTTGACGCAAATTCTGGCAACCAAATGGAAACAGACTCAAATGAGAAGACGTTATTCGGAATCAAATTATTTTGGATTAACATTTGTACGTATAAGCGTTTGTGAAGCTTAAAATCTAAAGATTCTTATTTATACTCATTTAAATTTAAATCAGAAGTTCTAATTCAATTTAATCAAAAATACATAATTTCAATATGTAACTCTCATAACCCCAATTATTTTGACACAACTTCAAATTTAGTTAGTTAATACTGGTCATATTTCCTGTTGTATTTTTTGAAATTTGGCTAAGCTTAAAAATTAGATGCAAATTTTCAGAAAATAATCTTTCATCTAGCTTATCGTATTCCAAGAACGGAATCACGAAAATCACGTTTCTTCTCTTTATGTCATTTTGGCACATACGTTTCCCGTATTCACAAACACATACACATATGTAAAGAAGTGAAAATCACTTCAACATAAAATTATTGTGTCAAATTCACACATATGGAGAAAAAACATGATTTTTTCTTAGCAAATGATGATTCGTTTTATTTTATTTTATTTTATTTAGATTCACTATGATTAAGCATTTTTGTCATATGGTTCATCAATGAATTTCCATGCAACGACATTTTTGAATAAAATCTCTCCGTTTAATTCATCTTTGAAAAGACCGGGTACTTTTTTATTCCTTCGAGGTATTCGGAAAACATTGTTTTCCGGATAATCGCTTGTATCGTAGCGATTCAAGTGTTCCTTCATGTCATTATAGAAATCATCCGTTTGAATGGAAAGTATGAAGGAGTCAGTGTCCGTATAGGCAACCGCACAATTTTTTCCATATTTAGGTTTTAAAAAGTCGTACAGAAAACTGT
>NW_022602096.1:0-3734 GCF_009176505.1 Sitodiplosis mosellana | reverse complement strand
TCATTCAATTACTCCCCAATCAATTCCGTAGTTTGCAAAGTAAAGTCGTCACAATGAATGGGTTGCAATCATTGATTTTGTTATTACTCTCGTACTGTTCATGCAGAACAATTGAAGCACCAAAAACTCAACCGGCTCTTTTGATTGTTTCGTACGATGGGTTCAAACAAGATTATTTGAATTGGAATATTACGCCAAATCTTGAACAGTTCCGTGAAATGGGCACGTCGGCGGAGTTCTTGAAGCCCGTTTTTCCCACAACAACTATGGTTAACCACTTTTCAATTGCAACAGTAAGTAGTTAATCCAAGAAAAGCCAATCCAAGCCAATCAATAGAATAGCTGGTTAAATGTGGAATAACATAGACGACTGGTTACGAACAGTGTATGCTCGTAAAGATTTTAAATAAAGTTCAGTTCATTTTTCATGAATAACTATTTTATTTTATTCATAGGGTCTTTATCCTGAAAACCATAGCGTGCTTGGGAAAGCAAACTATGATTCGAAACTTCATAGACAACTGAAATACAGCTATGAATTATTCCATTATGATGAAAGTATTGTACCGATTTGGGTGAGTTAAAACGAACTTGTTTACTGTATTACGATATTAACATAATTAAATGACTCTTTTTCCCATGAAATGTATAACTTTAGACAGCAAACGAGCTGGCTGGCGGGCATTCAGGATGTATGATGTGGAGTGGAAGCAATTTCGAGTTCAAAGGCAAAAATTGTACATTCACGATGAAATTAGACAAAAGTGTATCGTTCAAGGAACGCGTTGATATAGTAATGGGATGGTTCACACACAAAGAAACGCCAGCAAATCTGGTTATGATGTATATTGAGCAACCCGATAGTGATGCACACAAATTCGGACCAGACTCGCTTCAAGTAAGTACATATTTTTCTTTAATGTTGTGCGGATTCAAAAGCCATGTTTGAAATTACAGTCAGAATAACCATGATATGATAAACTAAACAATCTACATTAAACCTACAATTGAAAACGCCCTACCCAAAGTCATTTCCCGATTTTAAATCTTCCAATATTTCAATATCATTCATTTATAAGATTTCCGTATGTTCTCGCTTCTAATAGGCAATGGAGAAAGTGTCCGAAGTTGACAATCTCGCGGGATACATCCAGCGGAAGTTGGTTGAGTATCAGCTGGAAAATCGCATCAATGTCATACATTTGTCAGATCACGGAATGGTGGGAGTAGGGAAATCCAACATAATCGACCTAACGCAATTCTTAAAAAATGGAACATATCAAATGTATGGCTCTTCACCTGTGTTTCAAGTTGTACCAATAGATCACGGTGAGTTGGAGAACTATCACGTTTCCTTATCCATAGACCTTTCATTTTCATATCTTTTTTCCTCAACTTTCATTAAATTCAGATGTCGAGCAGGAAATATTCACAGACTTAACAAAAGCGGCTCAACAAAATGGTCATTTCAAAGTATACAATCAAGAGAATCTTCCGACTCGTTGGCATGCAAACAACGCGAGGCGCATGGGGCCAATTATTGCCGTGGCTGATATCAATTATGGGTTTCACGATCTTTATCGATGTAAATATTCCATTGTATGCTTTGATTTTCCATATTCAGGCCAATTTTTATATTGATTTCCAGATCCGAATACAACTGTTCACGGTGTCCACGGTTATGATAACGCTGAACCTGCGATGAATGCATTTTTCATGGCGAAAGGACCTCTGATCGCTAGTGGAAAAAGGTTAAGCACGGTCAACAACATTGATTTGTATAATTTATTTTGCTTGATTCTGACAATAGAATGCCGCCAAAATGACGGGTCAAACAACCCAAGCATTTGGAATGAGCTATTTGTAAATGTAAACAATGATGAAAATGAACGCAGCAATTACATTCCTTTCCATTCATAACGAAAACAATATTATGTCGGTTCTAGTGAAATGATATTCTGTTTCATTTCAATTACGGAAAAAGTATTATGACACAAATAGTCATAAAAAAAAATCAATAAAACAATTAAGGTAATGCATTATGAGCGGTAATTTGTATGAACCGAAGTACATTCATTTAATTGTACTGCTCATGGACAATCATGACCATTATATGCTTTTGTTGAGTGTGTTATGGAGTTTGTGATATGTATGGTGTATGATTCATAGGTGAATAACCATTTGATGAAGCCAGAAGAATTGAAACATACGAAGCAATAGTAATCATAGTAATGACATATGTAAAACAGGTTGTTCAATACAAATGCACAGAACTTATAAGCCTGGAAATGACGCGTGGTAATTCGATCCACGATAAAAATTTGCCGATAAACGATTTAGGTTGATATAATTTCGATTCACGTGTAGAAATAACTGCTATTTGCCAATGAAAAAAGATTGTCGTCTGTCTCCATTGAATTTTTTCTCTGCAAAGCTATTTCCTTCGGAAAAGAGTGAAACAAACTCAAAGACAAATGTAATAAAACTCAACGAATTGTTTTCGTAGACATTTGACGAATGAACTTATTCTTATTTACTAGTAGTGACATAATTCTAAATAGTTAAATTTTTCATGAAGAATTTACACTTCCTTGATAACTTTGAACTGAGGAAGAAATCACTCTTCTCAAATACTTTTCACTCAAAAATAATAGTTGGAGAAAAAGTAATTCGAAAAATAATTTAAAGAAAAAAAGTAGGTTTTAACCAAAAATTACATCCAAATTGTATTTTTTGTCGAACATTACCTTTACTACTTTTTAGCACTACATGAAATGATTAAAATCAATGTTAAATTTATTGCAAAATTTCTAATGATAATTTTATATCTACTTCGATTGTAGCTTCATATTTATCTGCTCCTATTTCACAGATGGACCATCTGAGATGGTACGCCAACCAAGCATATGAGATTCGTTAATTGCTCCATAGCGTTTTTCAAATTCATAATCTTCAACATAAATGCTGAGGCCCAAAAACGATAAAACTCTAAGGACCAACCACTTCAAGCCGTGTCGTTATATTTATATCCAAAATGAAATAAATCTCTGTCATTTTTCATAATTGATTGGACACACGAAGTGTTTTAATTCCGAAAAGCATTCATCGGTTAGTTTCACACCATGAACATATCATGTAACAAATCAAATCTCAGTTCATTTTTTTCTCATTATTATTTGTTATTCCGATATTGAATTTCTGTAAGTTCTTTGTGCATTTTATTCTCAACAAAAGAAGCAAGATGGTACGGTACGCATTGTCAATGATTTACTCACAAGAAAATTTTGAAATTAAATTTTGGGTGTTTTCTTTTCCAAAAGTGTATTTATCATACCGAAATAGTTCTTCTTTAAGAAAAATCATCGAAGATTGAAAAATAAACCGTTTCCCGTCTATTCAAATGAACTGAATGTTTTTTGAACCGATTGGAAACTCTACACATTGCAACGCCATCTATTCATCTCTTTCTAGCGCTGTGAGAAATGTCATTGCACCGATTTTCTCTATATGTGAAACGTCAACAAAAATTTCTTGTAGTAAACAAAACAATTGCTTCAAAAACGATAACCTTTGATTGAATTTAATGAACAAATAAATTTAAATTCAATCAAATTTCCGACGTGCTGAAAACAGCGTCGTGATACAAAGTGATTGTGCAAAGAAAGAAGGAAAAAGTCTACGAAAAAATGAGTTGATATAGTATGAAGGATTTTGACACAAATTTCGATGAGCTC
>NW_022602095.1:0-5005 GCF_009176505.1 Sitodiplosis mosellana | reverse complement strand
GGACATTTCACTTCGGCTTCGTCACTGTAAACAATCGTATTTCGTATGCAATCTTTGCAAAAAGTGTGCAAGAGTTAATGAACGCTGTAAATCGTTCGGAATTAAACAATGAGAACAGCTAGTATTTTGGTGCACTATGTACCTTTATTCGTATACTAAACTGAACTAAAGTAAATGTGCATGTTACAACTATTTATCAATATTCGAATATTTTTTTTTATTTAATTTTGAACTTTTATTTTTTTGACTTTTGAATAGTTGAAAATTGGACATGGCAGCAAACTCAAATGGAATCGAACAGATAAATTTTTAATAGCTGTGTGACGATAAATTTATTTAATGAAATGAAAAAAATAAATGGTTTTTCGTTCGCACTCGAAGTCCTGTTCGGTTGTTGATTCGACAAATTTATGCACTAGCGACAGATGAAATTCCTTTTGCCTTCATCTTATTTATAGTGTTTTTTAGAACTTCACGAGCTTCCAGCAGTAAATCCTTGGACAATTTTGCATCCGATTCCAGTTGTTCAATTTTAGACACATCTGCTGATCCATATTCACTCTTTTGATTCAAACGTATCGCCTCCCATTTAAATAAACATACAAATTCGATAATGTTTTCCATTGTGTGTGCGAGGCCTTTTGATTTAGATATTGGGAGCTGTACATTTGCCGTTTTGCGCTTTTTCGATGGATTAGGTGGCGTAGTGACGCTGCTTTTTTTCAGTTTTTTCTCAACTTCCGCTTTTTTTAATTTTACATCAATTGTGTCCAAGCATTTCATGACGACCCCTTCATCGTCAAGTGCCGCTAATATATTTTCCAACTCCTTCAAACGCTGTGCATCTTCACCTGGGTTGAATGAAATTGCGTGGATTTTAGCATTCAACAAACTGGCCCATTTGAACGTTCGTTTGCAATAGTTTTCCACGGTGGGCAATATATTTGTCGTCGCTTCCTCATCAACCTGAGCACCGTCACTGCCATCGTCACTGTTGCTTTTTACCATTCATCTCTTGATGATACTATAAATGAAGTTAATAATCAAAGGTAACGGTCGAAATGTTTCTGTTTTTTCGTTTTTTTTCTTTTTTATTTTCTCGTTCTGTATTGTGTTTTATTTATAAAGACACATTTGACGCAACTGAAACAAACGAGCGTCAATATGGCTGATAATTTGACAGCTATGTTAATGTCATGCGATGAATTGCCCGAAAAAGATGCCAAAAATGAGATTGTCTTTGGTATAAATAATGCATATGTACACAAACATCTGTTTTTATTCACACACTCAGATAGATCTGACGTTGGTTGTATCAAAAGTGTCAGAAAGGCCTTTGGTGCTACACGTATTGCCATCTGTTTTAGTGGATGTACTATTTCCACCGTCCAAGGTCGGTGTATAGTGTGAAATTCAACAAAAGAAGAAAAAGGCCTATTTTCAGATGACGAAAATATAAACATGAAAATGGCTGCATAATAAATTAAAAAAAAACGCAAATCAGAACCTTGAGTATGGACACAATTTAATATCGTTCCAATAAAGTGTAAAGTCAATTCCCTCGATGGAAAATTGTTTTCTATAAGTTGGGCAAATCATTGAGCTATTAAATGGCTGTTATATTATGGATGCAATGTGAATAAATAAATGGAACGAAATCAAATGGGAAAATTATATTTTGGTGAAGTGTAGATTTTTTGTGTGTGCAAGAGTGCAAAAGGTCTCTTGATTTTTTGCTGGGACAACTATTCGGAACAAAGAGAGTCATTCGACTTGTTATTCAACACATAGACAATTTGATCTAAAAAGTTGCGTAAAAACTATCTCGTCGACGACAACGACGACGATAAAATAACAACGACCGCAATAAAAAGAAAAGACAATCGAATCGCACATTGAGAAAACGTACCGAACAATTAGTGTAATGTGTTTACGGCTAAAATCGAATGATTGCATACATCTCACGGTGAAAAAAGGAATTTCAGTGCATCCAACAACCATGTTTAGAATATGTTCATTTACGCTGTCGGGCTTTATTGCCATAAATGCTCCGCATCAATTTGTGTGCTGTGACAAATAACTGCGATACCTCAGCGAGACGAAAAACAAAAATAATAATTGAGTTGTATACTGTAAACGACAGACAAAACAATCGACCAATTAATTGTCGAAGTCCCAAACGCAAGTAGCACACAATAAACAGAGAGAGAGAGAGAGAGAGAGAGAGAAAGACACAAAAAACAGAAGATTGATAAGGATTGCTAACCAAGCATAAACGACAAACAAAGTTGATTGAAAGTATCTCTGATTCAACGAGCGTAGTGAAGAGCATCAAGGAAAGCCACCACTATTGCGCATTTGACAACAAAGATTTTTTGCTAAAAATACCGCACTTCGACCGATTCTAGTGAACAATCTAAAAATACGAATCAGCCAGCGAACAATACGTACTGAACACGAAAAATTCGCGCATAACAACACCAGTGGAGCCAGGATAAACATAAACAAAAATTATTCGGAAATCTTATTCAACAAACGAAAGGAGAAGAAAAGAAGAAAAAGAAAAAAAAAATACGAGCACACTAAGCGTACACTGGGTACTTGCAAATTTTGAATACAAACGAAAGAAGGAACGAATCTCAACGAAATGAAATTGCTGGAAAATTCAAAGTTTGAGGCTATCAATAATGCATTGTCGATGCAAACCGGTGATAGCGCCATTGTTGGCCGAATCGAAAGCTATTCGTGCAAAATGGCCGGCACGGACAAGGCACTGTACAAGCGCTTCACAAGCGAAACCAACGCTCATGACTTGCAGGCCCTGTCGCCACCACAAGGATTCATGGATATGTCGCCGAATATTGGACGCGGCAGCAATTCCGGTGACGAAAACACGGTTCTATGCGATACAATCTCACGCAAATCCCTGTTTTACTTGATTGCAACGCTTAATGCAGCGTTCGAACCGGACTATGATTTCTCCGATGCTAAGGTAAAAATTAGTAAACTTGATATCGTAACGAGATATTTTCAGCTGCTTTAAATTCCAATGAATGAATCACGAAATTTGTGATTCACGAAATATCAATCAATACCCGTTTGTTCATATCTTGCTCCTTATCTTTCTTTTTATCAACCATAGAGCCATGAATTCAGCAAGGAACCGTCAATACAGTGGGTCATGAATTCGGTACATTCAAACTTGTCGGCCATTGGTGGTGACCAGTTTTCAGCACTGCGTCAGGCACTTTGGAGCGCTGTCAACGACGAAATCAATTTGAACGAGTGTGATATTTACAGCTACAATCCGGACTTTAATTCCGATCCGTATGGTGAACCAGGCTGTTTATGGTCGTTCAACTACTTTTTCTACAACAAGAAACTCAAACGTATCGTATTTTTTACGTGCAGAGCAATCAAGTGAGATATTTTTCTTTTCATTTCAAGTATATAGATTTTGATGTGTACATTCTGAACAATCGAATAATTTGAATATTTCAGCTCTGTCCAAATGAATGCTTCAGACTCATCCGTTATCGGCCTTGATTTTGCTATGGAAGAAGGAGGCATGGTTTAAAATACAAACGTTTTTTCTCTCAATTTTGTTTCCTTTCAAGAAACTGGTACGTGACTTGCACTCATTGCATATTCGATTCTTTAACCGATTGTTTTCTTTTCAATTTCAGATTTTTTTTTTTTGCGAAACATCTTTGTGTACAAAATAAGCAACCTTCAATAACCTTGCTGAATTTTACACTCATGAATATTCTTACGTTTTATTATTATTACTCGATTCAATAAATTTAAAATGGATAAATATAAAGAAACGTCTCATCGTGCGAGCTCGATAGTTTCACCGCTGGCGCCTGGCAGCTATCAGCCAATTTATCACGTACGACCCGTGGATATATACATATATTGGAGTTGGCAAAAATGCTTTGTTCGCTTTTTTCTATTGTGTGAAACTATCGAGCTCGCAATTTTGAACTAGTTTACGGATGAGTTACACTCTAATTTCGTAAGTGATATGAAAAAAATGAACAAACAAACAAAAAACAATATGATAAAGAAGAAGAAGAAGAAAAAAACATCTTAATAGTAGTGGTATTCAAATAAATATTCAAGAAAATTTGATTGACGTTTGGATGGGCGCCAGTAAAGTTTTTTTTTCATCAGAGGTGCATTAGCTTGGATTGATATTCAGTCACCGTCAACATACAAAAACAAACAAACAAACACACGCATATATATACACCAGTTTTTATTGTGGAATGATACACAACTACGAAATCATCATTGATCGTACTTATAAGCTATTTTATTCATTCATTCTTACTGTTTAAGATACGACAAATAAAAAGCAAACCTTTTCACTTATTATTCAATATCGATTTGAACTTTATTTAGTTTGAGTAGAAAATTATAGACTTGCAATGTGTAACACGAGAATTTCACCATGTATTGGTATTAAAGTATAAATATTTGGACCAGGGAGTATTGCAAAAATTTGGCACATTCGAGTTACTACATATACTCGGTTGACTACAAACTGATATTAACTGATATCAACTGATACATCAGTGACAATAGTTGCATTTCGGATGGCATCTAAAACCGTCAACTCCACATCGACAGCCACCGGAAGTATCTCCTTTTCCAGCAGGACCCCATCTATATCCACGTGTTATCCAGCAAATTTCCGTCTTGCACATCGAACACTTGAGCCAATCGCAGCCCCATTTCTTCATGAGAACGATCTAAAAGAAAAAGAGGACGATTTGCATACAGTTTCAGCGAAAGGTAATCAAATTTGTTCTCTTCTCAACGAAAAATAAACAGACACACTTCTCACCTTACAAGCGGGACAGTTCATAGCTTCGCCATTTTTAATCATTTCCTCCAGCATTGTGTGTGTTGTGGCATTTTCTGGATTTTTGTCAATGTTATTTTTCATCATGTTTTGATATTGTTTGCAATCGAGACCATCGTGAATGACTCGGCATGT
>NW_022602094.1:0-5947 GCF_009176505.1 Sitodiplosis mosellana | reverse complement strand
CGAAAGTGAGCCACTGAACAAATAATACCAAAACAATGCGTTAAGGATTCTTTGTGTGTATATTTATTAGTTTCTAGCATGTTATTGTTTACTACCATACAGATGAACGGTTTTAGTATTTTAATCTAATCTGTTTGAGAATAAATAAACCTAAAATTGATCATGATTTAAGTTTTAATTACGTTCCTCTATGATCACATCAAAAAATGATCCCATCAAATTTCGATACTACATGCATTCAAGTTCGGCATTTTTCATTCTGATTGGCGTCGGATTTGATTTGGTGCTATGGTACTATGCCAAAAACCTAGATTTATATGGTGAAGAAAAACCAAAACCCATCAAAAATGACAAAGACGATTCACCTGAAACTCAACCACTCAACTCTATGACGACCAAGATTTAACCACTGTGATTTTCATAGTTCTGATTCCAGTTTTGTTTTCAGTGACCTCGAAAGCCATATTGAAGCTACATTTTTAAGAAAAAGAACTGTGCTGGAGCAAACTTTGCAAATATGGACGATAGGGATCAAAAACAAAATGAATCCAAAATCACTCAATGGTCGTTAGTTGGTTAACACTTAGCATAAATTTACGATTTGTGTGTATCTTCTTTATTAATAAATAGAAAAATGTGCTTACAATAATAAATTTGTGTATTTATCATTTTTGAACATTTTCACAGAATAAATAATGACAACAAAACTTGCATGAAAAACAAAAATGTCAAAAAGCTTCAAACACTGAGTTTCACTCTTTACCTTTCGATAAAAAACAAACAGAATCAAATCTATAATAATTTTATCCACCTAACAAGATGACACTTGAGCAACATTATGAAACTTGATACGATTGCAAAAAAATGCATCCAAGGTGAGCCATGTCGAAAATTTGTTTTTTTTTTCTATTTGATTCTGAAGCTTATGTATTGCACAGTGAAATTTAAAGTGAAAGATGCAGATTTTGACACCAACTCGAAGAACTGCTCTATCACACAAGACTTCTGTGTTGTTTGCGAGTGAAATCATCATATAAACAACAAGTAAGCATTTCGTCACTATTCAATTGAGCGTCCGAATTTAGAATGAATATGCACAATAAAAATCAATGTTTCATACAAAGCAAGCAGCGTGCTCGCCTGTTCAATCTTTATTTTCGCTATGACATCGGCCACAATCACTTATTATTGCTGTCAGTGACTCTGTTTCGGGAGCACAAGTTGTTTGTGATTGCATGTTTCTTGCCTAATGCGTACATATGTGCAAAGCGTTTGTTTATCACTGTCGAAAGGTAATGCCTTCGAACGTAATTCTTCATGAACATTTTATTTTCATTTTTCTTCCAACTAGTCGAACACTCTACTTTCTATCTTACCCTTTCTCCCTCTCAAGAAGATATGATATAGTGGCTATATTTTCTCTCTCTGTCGATTTTATGATAACGATAGTAAAAGAAAATGAGCGACTTGAAATGTTTCATCACTTTGAATGTTTGAATGTACACAAACACAATTGAATTATAGATGCGATAGATTGTTTTTGTATTCGCCGTCGTCGTTGAAGTGGCTGGTTGCAATTATCAATTGTGGAGCAATAGACAAGCGTTCTGCTTATGGATCAGTCGTCCGCACGCTCAGTTATTCAATAGATTCGGCAACGGTTAGTCGTACGGTCAATTGAGCTAAGCTCAGTTGCGTTTAATTTAGAGTGATCAAAACCGTACAAACAATTTGCGCCTAACAAAGGAATATTCTATTTTTCTCGTACAATTTTACTAAGGCTCAAACCTGGAAATTAGAATAGTGCGAAATTAGCCTGAATAATATTAGAAAAATTTCGTCGTTCCTTGGGAAAAAACAACAACAACAACTGGCTAATCTTGTCGAAATCGGAGTGAATAAACAACGTGAATAAAGTGCATTAATCAACGGCTCTTTTTATGCAATTATGCGCGGAATTGGCATGTGACATTAGTTTTCAAGTGCTTTGTGTGTGAAATGAGCGTATCGCCGTTGTTGTGCTTGTCTATGCCGTTGTTGTGTATGTGTTGAAAAGTGCTCAAAACTCAAATCATTTCCTAATTAAGAAAAATCAATCCAGATTATGAAAGAGAGAAAGAAAGTGTATGTGTGAGCGGAGCACAAAAAACCAACAACATTCTGTGATTTGACATTTTGTTCAGTTGCAATAACGCACTGATTTTTGAGTATCTATCAAAGAACTCGTGATAGAGAGGGAGAGAGGCAAAAAAGAAACAGAAACGAATAAGAGAAACAAAATGGACCGTTGTGGTGTTCAGTGTTGGCATCCGAATTGGTTGCGTAAATTCGCAACGACACGATGGTTTATGATAGTTTATGGGTTGTTGGGCACAATTCAGGCCACCAGTTATTTGTACTTTGTTATCACATTAACAACAATTGAAAAACGCTTCAAAATACCCAGCCAAACGACAGGTGAGACTTTGCCGCCGCCACCACCTTCTCAAAAATACTTGATCATAGCAAATAGTTTTCTTCCGCTCTTTATCATCCGAATGAAAATTGAAAGCGGTTCGATTTAATGAAACAAAGATCGAACCGATCCACTTTTTGCGATTATGATTTCATTGTCGTGAAACCAGCAATTAAAATCGATTTATTTATAGATTATTATAGATCAATATTCCACCTCGTATCTCTGAAGCGCACACTTGAATTGAGGCACGAGTTGATTAATCGTCCATCGGACGCTAGCCAACGCAAATATTTGCTTTCTACACCGTTTAATCATTCCGATATTGATTGAGTGTATATCACACATCAATGCAAAATCATTGGAATTTTTTTGATTCATCAACAATTTGTTTTCTTCTTCCATCTCTTTCTCTCTTCCTCTTTGTCTCGTCTGAGTTCCTAGGAATTATTTTGAGTGGTAATGAAATATCGCAGATTTTATTATCACTGATCTTAACATATTTTGGTGGTCAACGAAATCGACCCAGATGGATTGCATGGGGTGTTGTTTTCAGTGCATTGTCGTGCTTTATTCTCGCCTGGCCGCACTTTATTTATGGCGCCGGAGAGGAGGCGTATGAACTAACAGAGGAGTATTTGGCTGAATATAAAGTGAGACAAACTTTTTCTTATCAAAAGCGATGCATTGCACTTGCAATTCATTCTGATATATTTTCATGCACTGCAAATAGCGAATAAATTCATTCAATAAACATGTTTCACAGTAGTTTCACTTTTCTTCTTCCATGCAATGTTCAGAATGCTACATCGCATATGCTTTCGAAACCGGTGGATTTTAAAAGTAGTAAATTATGCAGAACTACCATGGAAAAGATCTACAAATGTGATGAAAAGTTTTCGTATGTTCCGCTGGTGTTGATATTCATGTCACAATTCGTGCTCGGGATCGGTAACACATTATATTATTCGCTTGGCCAGTCCTATTTAGATGACAACACCAAGCAACGAAACACACCGTTAATGTTGGCCTATGCATTTTCGATGCGTATGATCGGGCCGATAGTTGGAATCGCTCTTGCTTATTTAATGATGAGTATTTACATTGATCCCACTTTGACGCCAGTCATTGCAAGAGATGATCCTCGATGGTTGGGTGCTTGGTGGCTTGGATGGATTCTACTTGGTGTGCTGATGTTCATTTTTGCTGGATTGATCGGTTTGTTCCCGAAACACTTGCCGAAGAAGAAACAATCCATTGAACACGAAATCGATGACGAAAAATGCGATCAGAAAGTTGAGACAGTGGAAAAAAGATCGACCAAAGAGAGAAAGGATGGGGAATTGAAAGGTAAATTTACTTGAAAATTTACTTATAGGATTTGATAATTATTTTCAAAGATGGAGAAATGGATAGAAAAAAAAAAGATTTGGATTATTCCGAATCAATCTTTTCTTTCAGATCAGACCAGACAACCAAACGCGCTAGATGGTCAGGTACGGCTGAAGCTCGTTTTTGAGATGAATGGCGCATATAGAACGCTCCGCTGCCACGTAAATATTCCGTTTGTCGTTCGTTCACTGATCGTAGAATAGCTGTAGAAGGAGAAGCGGGCGCACACTGAGTGGTGTGCTTTTCCATGCATTCACATGGTGAGAACGCTCACTAGTTGTTTTGGTTCTTGATGATTTCTCTTCGCTCACCACTCTTGCTTCATTCGTTTGATACATGAACATCATTTAAACTCAACGGATTTTTCTTTGAATTCAAACACAACATTTAAACAGCTGACAATTTCTCTTATGTTATTTCCATGACCTTTCATACTTGTCCAAAGCGCTGAACACTACGGTGAACGAACGACGAACGAGCTGTGTGCAGCGGTGGCGAAACGTTGTACAATGTACATGCATTCACCGTGCGTAAATCATCTGAATAACGAGCGTCAGCCGTTTGGTTGGCTGGATTAGAGAAACAAAATGACCAAAATCCATAGAATTTTAGTTGATAGAAAAAGATATTTGAATAAAGCCATTCTGAATTAAGTCGAATTCAACTTTCAGATTTCCCAAAGGCATTGATGCGACTGCTAACAAACAAGGTGTTAATTTTCAACAATATGTCATCTATATTCTATATCCTTGGCGCATCCGGTTTCATGATATTTATGGGCAGAGTGATGGAAGTTCAGTTCAATAAAACATCACACGGTGGCAGCATATTCACTGGTCCCATGACAATCATAGGAACGGCTGTCGGTCTCTTGACATCCGGTTATGCTATCACAAAGTATAAGCCACCGCCAAAGTATTTATTCTTTTGGAATGTGATGATTGGATTGAAATCAATGTGTGTCGCATTATTGTACACTCAACTGGGTTGTGAGAATGGTAATAATTCGCTGTTGGTTAACGGAACCATTATTTCGTGCAATTCGAATTGTGCATGTGATGGAGTCGCATACAGTCCAGTATGTGATCGCTTAACAGGTACAACATATTTTTCACCGTGTCATCGGGGCTGTAGAGTATTCGATGAAGAACAAAAATTTTACAAAGATTGCTCGTGTAATATCCAAGCATCGATAACTAAGAGATCCGCTGCCGAATTTTTAGCTAGTCATATGTTTATGGAAAGCTCCACAAATCAAGCCACATTGAATGGTGAAGCAAAACCAACCGAAAAACGCATCACACTGGAAGATGTTTATGATGAAGAGCTAAAACCTGATAAACCACCGCATGACGACGATGTTGTTATCGACGGAAATCATCTTTATGACGAAAGTAAAGTGTATGAAGTGGCAAAAGTGGAGGCAAACAAGCGAGAACGTCGAAAGCATACAGATCATGAACATATTTTTCCCGGAGCATGTTTCGGTGATTGCACATTTGCTTATATCGCCTTTTCGATTATTTCAATGTTCTCGAGTTTGATGTCATCCACCGGTCGAATTGGGAATGTTCTGCTAAATTTCCGGTAAGCGAAATGAAACTCACATTGAAGAATGATTGTTTGACCAAATTTATTCTTTTGCTTTAAAATTATGATGAATGAAAAATTGAATATTGCATCAAATTAACAAATGAAATTCAATTCCGAATTGTAGAGCAGTTGAACCACGTGACAAAGCATTTGCCCAGGGATTATCGCTGTTTATGGTCAGTTTATTCGCGCTAATCCCCGGTCCAATCATTTTCGGTGTAGTCATTGACAGCACATGCTTGGTATGGGGCTACAAATGTGGACGACGCGGCAACTGTCAACTGTACGATCCAATCAAATTCCGATACTTTTTACACTCGAGTGCAGCAGTGTTCACGTTTCTTGGTGCATTTTTTGACCTTCTGGTGTGGTACCATGCTAAAAATTTGGATTTGTATGGTGACAAGACCACCGATGGCACACCAATCAAACCAGTGGAAAAAGAAAAAGACGCTTCACCCGAAAGTGAGCCACTGAACAAATAATACCAAAACAATGCGTTAAGGA